>NW_024871000.1:2570000-2840000 GCF_019054845.1 Dipodomys spectabilis
CTGCTATGGACTGAGTTTGGGATAATCCTTCTAAACCAACTACTGAGCATGGTGCCCCAAGTCTACCATCCCAACTACAGAGGACCAGGCTTGGTGGAGCATATCTTTCAGAGGAGTACCGCGATCCAGCCCAGCCTGAGCATATATTTAGTTTCTATCTCAGAAATGCTCAAGACAGAAAGATGGATCATCAGAGCCGGGGAGAGGAAACAACTAGGGGGGTCATGGTGCCCCCAGAAGTATGTTTGACCAGGGTTGAGTTGGTGTTGGGGTGGCTACTCACCTGTGATGCTGAGAAAAGCTGTTGCCAGCTGCTCCAAGTGGGGCAGCAGAGATGGCAGCAGCAATGCGGACATATGGGCCCAGAGCAAAAGACTAGGGGCAGGGACCAGGTCGGGGATTTAGGACGGCTGGCAGCACACCAGTGCCTGAGTTTTGAAACCAAGCACCACATGAAGGGAGGGAAAGGGACGGGTGGGGTAGGGGCATTAATTTCCTACTATACTCCAAAGTCACCTCAAGTCTCTTCTGCACCACTCAGCCACCTCTACCTTCCTCAACTACTGGTAGTGGTGTAAAGTAATGGGGAATAAAAGTGTTACCTGGCAGCAATGGAATGTGGGCGTGGCCAGCATTCTTGTATCCCATTGGTCAGAAAGAAACAAGAAAGAATGGTGGTGTGGCCAGAATCTTGTGAAGCAAGGAGAATGGGTGAGTGTCAACAGGCCATCCTGGGGCAATTTGAGCTGACAGGATGTTCCCAGGACCTAAGAATGAGCCCCAGGAGTTAACAAAATAAAAACAGATTCACATGCAGATGGCAGTATGCCAATAAATATATATCTTTATGGAGTGCCAGAGATGTCTATACATTATTCAGTTATATAGACTATATTCCTACCAATTCCTCAGTATTCATTATGTGTCCATGTAATTAATGTTATTGTTTAAATCCTTAAATTATTAATGAAAGCACTCAGTGTCCTGAAATTATTGTGTTCCTGTAAGTAATAATATTCTTTTAATGCTTCATAAATATTAACTAAAATCAACTAACCTTCTTAAATGATGCTGTTTAATTTTATAGGATCATCATGCACAATGAACTCATTCAACAGTGACACTGGCAAAATTCCAGTGTTATTCCATTGGTTGGGAACCAGTTTCTTAGTATCTCTTGCCACTGGTTGCTGTCAGGACGGGAATTCGAAATGAGGGCCTATGTTGCCACATGGGCCTATGGCTTCCCTGATAGTCTGTCAGCCTTCAGCAATGCAAGGTGAAGTACCATTTGCAACAGTGTCGTTCAGAACCAGAAGGGTCACTGTGCAAAGGAATAAAACATAAAAGGCCACATTTTTTCTGTGCATTGTCTTCCCTGCAAAACCTAGGGTTCTAGGATCACAGGAGCACCTGCATGTCCAGTGGCTTCACCCCATCCTAGGGTGATCGAAGCTGAGGCAGACTTGCCAAGACCTGAGTTCAAGTCCTTTGCTGAGAAAAAAATTAGCTCCCTGACTTGCAATTCACACAGTTTATTCTTACAGGCTTTGGATTTGAAATCAGGATCTGGGTAAATCTGCAGCAATGTGAATAAAACGGAAGATCACCTTACATGAAGATAAAAAGTCAGGCCTGTTCACGAGTCCTGATTCAAGACCCAGCCCTGAAATACATACTATTTATATATATTGTAAACATAGGATTTATACTTACTTATGGATGTTTAGTCTATACATGTTTGGTGTGGTTGTTCCTTGTATCTTTTGTTTTATTCATTTATTTACCATTGATTTTACTATGATGAAACCCATTCTGTTTATTACATTGATGACAACCTATCACAGAACATCTAGATTTGTAGAAATGTTCTCCATCAT
The DNA here is from genome assembly GCF_019054845.1 of Dipodomys spectabilis. Lineage (NCBI taxonomy): Eukaryota > Metazoa > Chordata > Mammalia > Rodentia > Heteromyidae > Dipodomys > Dipodomys spectabilis. Next base: position 2,571,881 of record NW_024871000.1, read on the forward strand.
GCCTGACCACCAGGATTCTCAGAGAAAAGGGAAAAAAGTTTCAAACTCTCCTTTTTACTCCATGATCCACTTGTTGGTAGTGCTGGGATCTGACCTCAGTGCAGAGCAAAACCAATTGGCCCATCAGTCAAGGTGATCATACGAACCAGTGAGCAACTAAGTTGTGTGGCCAATCCCATAATCTGACATTGATCCCCAGGATGGTCCACTATAGTCATAAATTCATAATTTAAACATAGGATCTATAATGATAAGTATGTGTGGACAGCATCTTGTGTTCAGTGCAATTATCCTCCTTATTTTGTCTCTATTTCATGGAGGTATTGTGTATTTTAATAAGTTTGGTGACAGGTATAACTGTGCTGACATGGATAACAACTTGTTCCCATGGTTATAGGGTTGTCTATGCATTCTCCATCATATTAGAGACCCAGGAATTTTACAGGAGAGGATAAAAGGCACAACGACTGGCTTCTGACATCAGGATGAATCTTTTGTCAGTGCTGGGATTTGAGCTCAGGTCTGGGTAACTCTGTTGCACTGTGGGGGAAGGGGAAGCTTACCATCTTTGAAGACTAGAATGTCAGGCCTGATGCAGGGCATGATTTGAAGCCCCAGCACTGGACAAAATAGCAAGTCCACCTTTTTTAAATATAGGATTTCTCTTTAACTACAGATGTGGTATGCATCTTGCATTCAGTGTACTTATTCTTTCTATTTTGTGTCTTATTCATGGATGTATTGTGTATTTTATTGCATATGGTGACAGAAATAACTGTGCTGACATGTATGACAACCTATTCCCATGGCTAAGAGTTGCCTATATAGCATTCTCCATCCTCAATGAGACCCGGGACATTCCCAGGAGAGGAAAACATGTGCCACCATAAGCTTCTGACATCAGAATGAATCTTTTGGTAGTGCAGGAATTTGAACTCAAAGCCTAGCAGGCCCAATTGGTGAATGGGTCATGGTGAGCACACCAGGCTGTGAGCCACTTAGGAACTAGGCCATTCCTGGGACCTGAGATGGAGCCCTGGTGGGGGCCAATATAGTTATAAACTCATAATTAAATAGATATAGTCTTAAATAGATATAGCTGTAGTCTTTCTCTTTGTTTTGTGTCTTGTTCATTGATGTATTGTGTATTTCCTTGAGTATAGGATGACAGATATAACTGTGGTGAACTGGATGACAACCTATTCCCATGAGTATAGAGTTGCGTATACATTCTCCTTCCTAGCTGAGACCCAGAACTTGCACAGTACAGGAAAACAGGTGCAATGACTGGCTTCTCACATCAGGGTGAATTTTTGTCGGTGCTATGATTCAAACTTGGGGCCTAGGAGGCCCAACTGCCCAATGGGTCCACATGATTACACTCGACTGTGAGCCACTAAGGAGCTGGGCCATTCCCAGGAACTGAGATCGAGCCCCAGGAAGGCAAAAATAGTCCTCAATGATCATTAAAACCTGGGATGTATATTCACATCCGTGTGTGGACTGCATCGTGCATTGAGTGTAGTTATTCTCTTTATTTTGTATGCTATTCATGGGTGCATTATGTATTTTCTTGAGTATATGATGACAGGTATAATTGGGCTGACATGGATAACTTATTCCCATGACTACAGGGTGGCCCATGCATTCTTCACCCTTGCTGAGATCCAGGACTTGCACAGGAAAGAAAACAGGTGCAACGATTGACTTCTGACATCAAGATGAATCTTTTGGCAGGGCGGGGAATCTGAACTCGAGACCTAGCAGGACCAAGTGGTGAATGGGTCCACATGAGCACACCAGCGAGCACACCAGCCTTTGAGCCACGAAGGAGGTAAGCCATTCCAAGGACCTACGAATGAGCCCCCGCCCACAAGGGGAGAGCGGGGAGCACAACAGTCATCCATTCATATAAGATGAAGGTAGTATGCAAATAAGTACACATTTGTATAGAATAGGAGAGTGGTAACCTGTGGTGGAATCCAATCTATGTGACTACCGATTCTTGCATCTTTCCTGATGCCTCCATTTCATGACTGTGATGATTATTGTCATGCTTCATCAACTGTTCTATACAAATAATCGATACCCCATGAGTCTTGCCTATCATTTCCTACTTACATCATGCACAAATTACTCATTCATGGATGAGTTCGATCACATTCCATGACTCATCCCAGGTTCACAAACGAGTATCTCAGGATCTCCCGCAGTTCCCTCCTCATAGGGGGGCTGAATTCAAACCTCAGGCCTGGAAAAGATCCTCCTTATATACTTTATTTTTTGGTCCACTCGTGGGCCTGAACTCTGGGCCTGGGTGCTGTCCCTCAGCTCTGCACATCAAGGCTAGTGCTCTACCACATGAGACACAGCGCCATTGCCGGCTTTTTTTTCTGCTTATGTGGTGCTGAGGAAACGGGCCCGGGGCCTCATGCATGCAAGGCAAGAGCTCTACCATTGTGCCACCTTCCCAGCCCTCCTTATATATATTTTCAAAGTGATTTATACTTCTGTACAGATGTTCAGTCCATATTGTATTTGGTGTGGTTATTTATTTTATTTCTTGTTTCATTCATTTATTTATAATTTATTTTATTGACTCTGATGACACCTATACAATTTATTACATTGTTCACATCCTATCACATAACATCCAGATGTTAGATGTCTTCTCCATCATGCCTGGCAGTCCCAGGATCTGAACTTAGTGCCTAGGAGGCCCAATTCATGATTGAGTGAGTTTGAGCATGGTAGCCTCTAGCCAATGAAGATGTCAGGTGGTTCCCAGGCTCTGAAATCGACCCACAGGTTTGGCCAAAAAGCAAAACATGGATAGGCAGACGGAGGTATACAAATAAATATATATTGGTAAAGAGTTCCATGGCCGTCTATCTATGATAGAAGGACACCTACTATGTTCCTACCAACTCTTAGGTATTTATTATATGACCATTGAAGGAATATTATTCTTTTCACACATAATAAACTACTAATGAAGATCAACCAGCACTCTAGGTTTATTGCATACAATATTAGAGTAGGCCCATGCATAAACTACTCTTTAAATCGGTATTCCTATGCATAGAAATGAGTCTCTTGTGATCTCCTGTTATTGGTGTCAGGACTAGGATTTGAACACAGGGCCTATGTTGATAGGTTGGCCTATGGCTTCACTGATGGCCCACAAGCCACCAGCAATGGCAGGTCAGGTCCACTTTGCAGTTTTGTCATTCAGACCCAGGATGGTCACTGTGCAAAGAAAAAAAAAATAATAAAACCCAAGCTCTCTGCAGCTCACCATTTTGGTGCTTTCCAACTTTGTTTTCTTCCTGAAAGGCCTCTGGCCCAAGGATCTCATGATCAGCTATGGGTCCAATGAGTGCACCCCAGCCAAGTGAGATCGAAGCTGAAGCAGAGTTTCCACGACCTGAGTTCAAGTCCCATGCTTGGCCAAAAAAATAGAAAACAAGAACATATAAAAAATTAACTATTTAACTAAATTTTAAAAAATGAAGCTCCCTGGTTTGGAATTTTTGCCAGTTTTCTTTCCTAGCCTGGGATTTGAACTCAGGGTCTTGGTAAATCTGTAGCAATGTGAGCAAAGAGTTGCCATTCCTTGAGTTCAAACTCGTGCCAACCAAAAATGAAAAACTAAGTCTCTGACCTCGGCAGGGGGAGGTAGTTGTGGAGATGGGAGGGGAGGGATGGTAGGGGGAAAACACAATAGGAGTAAACAATGCTCAATAGGAAATGTACTCATTACCTTGCTCCTGGAACTGTAACCCCTCTGTAGAACATTTTTACAATAAAAAACAACAAAAAAAGACACAATGTAGTTTTCAGAGAAGCACTTTGCAGATAAGGGAAGGATGTTTGAATAGCTGTACAAAACTCTACACTGCTTTTTTAAAGTTCAGTATGGAACTGAATAAACATAACTGCTTCCATTAAAAAAATTAAGTCACTGTCGTGGAACAGGAGCCAGTATTTCTGCCATTGCAAGTTTTTAAGCTCACCGTCCAGGTACCTCTTTTGCATCATGGGTGAGTGCGTAGCTCACTATCCTTGAGGGAAAGAAATTCAGGATAGAGTTCTAGAGTTCCCAGGACCTGAATGTAAGCCCTGCAAAGGAAGAAATATTTCTATACATGTTTAATACATAATATATACTTACATATGCATGTTAATTTCATATTATGATTTTTATTATTGATTTTGTATTTTGTTTTTCTTTGATTAATTTTTGATATTGTATTTAGTATTATTATACACGTAATATTTTATTTTGCACAGCTATTATAAAATTATACACAATAATTTAGGGCATTGACTCATTTTAATTAACATTTTATTAAGTGTTGAAACATGATACATAATTAAGTGCAGCATTTGTCACAGTCTTCACATGTTTACAGTCTCTCCCAAGTATGAGCTTTGAGTTCAAGCCCCAAGACTGGCAAAAAAATTGAGCCTGGTGAGACATATTATACTGGAACTCAGAGGAGGGACGAGGTTATAGGTAAGACAGAGGGTAGAGGGCAGGTGCTCGTGGCTCACCCCTGTAATCTACTCAGGAGTATGAGATCTGAAGATCCTAATTGCAAGCATGAAAGTCAATATGAGAATTTTTTTCCAATTAAACACCCAAAAAGTTACATGTACAGCTGTGGTTCAAGTAGTACACTGCTAGCCTGGAGGATAGGATAGCATCCAGGCCCTGAATTCAAACCCCTGGACAGGCATACACACACACACACACACACACACACACACACACACACACACACACACACACACACACATACACACACACCAATATAGAGCATTTGCCAGTCGGCCTGCACAAGTTCCATCTCTAGCAACTCAATATTAAAAAAAAAAAAAAAGATGGAGAAGGGAAGAAATGACTTGCTCCAGGAAGTGATATACCCAGTGCCAAAATTCCACAGTAGTTCTAATATGTTGGTACAAGACAGACAGCCTCAGGCAGAAGGTATAGCATGGGCAAAGGTCCTGAGGTGTGCGGTAGAGAACGTGGTGTGCGTGGTATGAAAGTTCTATGGCTTCAGAAAAGTCTGGCAGGAAATTCAAGGCTGGGTCAAAGTTGACTTGAGTCACAGGGCAGAGGGTGAGGTCCCAGAATGGCGCCCAGGGGGAAGATTAGCTTGGCTTTTCCCCAGGGACCCAAAGTCATTTCCTGTGGCTAGAAACCTGTTTTCACAGCTCCTGATCTTCAGGCCTTCTTTGCTTGGAGGAGTCAGGGCAAATGCAGGGAAGAACTCTTATTTTAGAAAAGCTTCTAGCCCAATGCCATCAGTGGCTCAACCCCTGTAAATCCTAACTACTCAGGAGACTGAGATAGAGATCGAGGGTCAAGCCAGCTCAGTAGAATAAAGTTAGACTCTTCTTGCTGATTAACTACCAAAATCCAGAAATGGAGCTGTGGCCCAAGTGTTAAAGTGGTAACCATGAAGGAAAAAGTTTAGAGACCAGAGCCCAGACCCTGAGTTCAAGCCCCAATACTAGCATAGGAAAATTAAAGAAAAGATTTCAGGAGCTCCTAGTACACTGTGGTGTAAGGCCAGATCATCCAGGCACAAGTGGCTCATACCTGTCCACCTAGCGCCTCAGGAGGCTGAGATGTGAGGATCACATTTCAAGGCCAGCCGAGGCAGGAAAGTCTTGGAGACTTTGATCTCCAAGGACCCTACAGAACACCGGAAGTTTCTCTGTGGCTCCCGTGGTAAGATGAAGAGCTGGGGGACAGCGCCCAGGCCCAGAGTTCAAGCCCCATGACCAATACTTGGCCTGCTTGCACCTTACTCTGTAGCTCTAGGCAGAGTACTTTCCAGTGGGCCTCTGAGGGTCTCCTAATATCTAGGTGTCCTACAATTCTTGGTAGCAGCCTTTTTGGGGGCCATTACCTACACAACAGGCCACAGTACCAGAGAAGTATCGAGCCTTGGGGCATGAAGATCATCAGAATGGCATCTGTCATGGGTGCAATGTGGATAGGAGTAGTAAATCACTGTGTCAAACCACGGTTTGGAGCCAGGGGGGCAGGAGCATAAGATGTTACAACAGATAATGCCCAGTTACACGAGTATCACAAGAGAGCAAATTTGTCAGTCAGACCTTGGGCAGGTGTTGAGTTGGGCTCATGAAAGTTTTGTAGGCTCAGGAATCCACAGCCAACTGGCTGCTGCTTGTAGCAGTAGCTATCCCAGGATTCTGAGGGCTCGGTGCCCTGCTTTCCTCTCCAGTGCTTGGGGAAAGGGGGTAGATGAAGGTCTGCAATCATGAACCGACTACCAAGGAGCAACCTTAGTGTATATCCCTTGATCCAGTAGCCCCATGTTGAGATCGAGGTGCAGATACCATGGAACTTACTGCCATGGCCCAAACCCCTCAGCCCAAGAAGGACTTAGGGAGAAACAACATGATCTGGCTTGAGAGTTTACTGTGACTATGACTCAGGACTGCTCCACAGTGGTAGCTCAGCTCATCCAGGTCAAAACTATTGCCCCAGAACTTTGAGGTACTGGCTATACCAGTCTCTAATCCCCCAGTTCCCTGGCCCTTGAATCTAAAGTATATGCCTCTGTATTCTGGGCATCCGGAAATGTCTAGAAGGACCTGAGAGGCCCAGCTGGGGCCAGAAGATAGATTTGCCTACGATAAGGTATATTGACATTTCCTAGACATCAAACAATACATCCAAGCCTTGACCTCACCTCTCATGTAGCCCCAGATTATCCTTGTTAGGGGAGCCTTCAGTTAGCTATCAAGGTCGAGTTGGCAAGATCCACTGGCAACCACCCTTCTCCCACACCACTACCAGCCTGCTGGAGTTGAACATGCAGCCAGGGGTCCAGCTGAGAAAAGGACAGGACACAGCATGACTGACCCTGACCCCCCAGAGGCAGGAAAGAACATATGCCAGCCAGCCCTGAGGACCCAGAATCCCCTGGATGAGGACAAAGATATGGACAGCCAGACTTGGGTCCCAAGGAAAAGCTGGAAAATGCAGGTCTCTGGCAATTTAGGACTCATTGTAGACCATGATAGGGGACTAAAGACAAGGTTGTTATTAAGGAAGGACACCATCCAAGGTCAGGAAGAGGCAGACAAGCACCCAGGAAGTGGTACACACACACACACACACACACACACACACACACACACACACACACACACACACACATGGGTAGCCCAAGGCCTCAGCAGTCCCTGAGCAACTGAACATCACAACCTCTGACAAGATGGCACTACCATCCTCAGACTGAATGTTGACAAACTCTGAGCCTCTCACACATCTGGAATGGCTCATAAAACAACATGGCATTTCCTACTGTACACACCGCTATGAAGAAAACTCAGCCACATTATTTTTGGTCGTCTGTCATGGGGTTTGAACTTTGGGCCTCCGTGCCATCCCTCAGCTCTACACCTGAAGTTGTCCACTCTACCACTGGAGCCATAGGACCACTTCCAGTTTTCTGGTGCTTCACTTGAGTTAAAGTCTCACAGACTTTCCTACCCAAGCTGGCTTTGAACCGTGATCCTCAGATCTCAGCCTCCTGAGTATCTAGGATGACAGTTGTGAGACTCTGGCAGTGCCTGGTTTCAGCCACGTTCTTACAACCAGGGGAAATCCAACTTGTCAGGCCATAAAGCACATGCAACCCTTCACTTTCAGACTTTGACACCAGTACACAAAGCCATTCTTCCTTGGTTTGAGAGAATATAATCGACACTACCCTCCAACCCTGCTCTCATTTGCCCACTACCTGCCTACGATAGGCCACAACTTCTGGAGTTCTTGGTAAGACAACTCCCAGCCTGCTATAACTTCACACTCGGGCAAAATTGGGGAGTTCGTAGAAATGGCTGTACACTGAGGCCAGAACCTGGTGTCCCAACAACAGCAACCCCACTCCTTCACCATCTCTGGCAAGCAAGGGGTGTGTTTCTTACTTGTTTTTTTTTTTTTGGATGAGGGGATTGAACTTAGGGCTTGGGTACTGTCCCTGATGATGAATTTTGCTGAAGGCCAGTGCTCTTCCACTTGAGCCATGGTACCACTTCCTGTTGGAGACTGGAGATGAGACTCTCATTGGACTTTACTTCTTGTGCTGGGAAACAAGACCCTCTGGATCTCAGCCTCCCATGTAGCCAGGATGACAGGCGTGAGCCATCAGCGCATGGCTTATGGTGTCTCATTCTTTACAATTTCCAACCAGTCCTTCTCTAGACACTACCACCTAGACCCTCCTCTACCTCCCTCAGAGACAGCAAAGGGAGGCTCAGAATCTGGGGAGGGCCATGGACATTAAAGGGCCCCCTTCACATCACTACCCATTTCTAAGCTCCCATCCACATCCTCTGGGTGGCCTGGTTGTCTGGATCCACTAGGACTTCTTAGGCCTGCCCTTTATCCCCCTGCCTCACCAACCGATACCTGAGAATTTCTGGGGCCAGCTGCTCCATGTCCCATTGGAAGACATTGGGAGGGTTGCTGATAATGGGGATCAGGGGTGCCCAGGGCAGAAAGAGTGTCCAGATCCCCTCTGTCAAAGAAGGAGACACAAAGCATAGATGGATCTACTAAGTGCTACAGGGCACACCATCCACCTGTCACCCAGGTCCCTTGGAGGGAAGTTTTATGTTGACAGTTCTGGGGCTTGAACTCAGGGTACAGGCGCTGTACCTGAGCTTCTCTTGCTTGATGTGAGCACTCTTCCACCTGATCCACAGTACCACTTCTGGCTTTTTCTGTGTATGTGTCACCTAGGAATGGAATCCAGGGTTTCCTGTGTGCTAGGTGAGCCCACTACTCCTAAGACAAATTCCCAACATTGGATAGCTCTTCTTCTATAACCCCTTGGGCCTGTCTCGGGACAGTCTTACACATCTTTACGGAGTATCTAACCAGCAGCCTTGGCTGGAAAAGAACACGATCTGCTATGTTGTCCTTTATCTATGGCATCTTTTCTCTCTGTGTTCCTGTTACATCCTCCTTGTTAAGCAAGACCCCCCTTTCAAGTGCTGCCTCTAAGAAGCCCACTCCAATCACCCTGGCAGAGGGGGATCTTCTCCGCTCTGTAGGCTGCTGTCCTTGTCATGGTCTGCTTCCAGCTAGTGTGGCTGAGAGTCCACGAAGGCAAAGGCCTGGCTTTCACCACCCAATTTCTGAAGGCTCTGATACACTACCGCAGGAACCAGTGTGGTATCAAACTCTGTGAGAGGGCACTTGAGCCCCAGGGAGTCTGTGGGCAACAAATGGGCCATATCTTGTGTGCGTTTGAACTGAGGATCTAGGAGCTGTCTCTCTCTCTGAGTTTTCATGATCAAGGCTGCTACTCTACCACTTGAGCCACAGCTTCACGTCTGGATTTTTGGTGGTTCCATGCAGAGAAGATTTTTATCGGCTTTCCAGCTTATGGCTGGTTTCGAACTGTGATCCTCAGATCTCTGCCTACCAAGGAACCAGGATGTCAAGTGTGAGCCTGAGCCAGACTGGCTCCAGAACTTTTCCTTTGAGCTTATTTTTATCTCGTGTCAGCTAGCAAGCCCTAGTTAAAATAGTCATTTATAGGGGATCAAGTTACTCTCCTAGTTCAGTTAACCCAAGGAGATAAAAAGGCTAGTCAGTGTTGGTCTAGGTGAGAGAGAGAGAGAGAGAGAGAGAGAGAGAGTGTATGAATTTCAGGGATACCTACCCCCATCACTCTGGAGCTTCTTTCACCCAGTGGAGAGTACATCCAGGATCCCCACCCCAAGAAAGGCAGATAGGGGAGGGTACTTAAGGTCACATCAAGTGGAATGATCTGAATTCTATCTTGTAACTGAAGACAGGAGAGATAATAGAGAGAAGGAGATGTTTAGAGGAACATCAAGGGAAGCCCTTTACCGTTGGATACAAATACCTGAGAGAAGAATGTATCCATCCTTTTTGGTAGTAAGATAACAAGTGCCCACTATTCATTCATTTTATTTTTTGTAAGTCCCAGGTCTTGGATTCAGGGACTCGTTGTCATCCCTGAGCTTCTTTTACTTAAGGCTGAGGCTCTATCAATTGAGCCACAGCACAGCTGTTTTCAGGGGGGGAAGAAGGTAGTTTATGGGAGATGAGAATCTCACAGACTCTCCTGCCTAGGCTGGCTCTGAGTCAGCCTCCCGAATAGCCAGGATGACAGGCGAGAGCCACTGTCACCTTACCACCACGATCCCCTAGGGCAAGTGCTGGGCTACCTGAAATGCATCCTCCTTTTTGTGAGTGGGAAGCAGACCTGGGTGGGTTTGATACTTCAACAGCCTACCTACCTTTGAGCATTGTTCTGTCTCAGTCTGATGCCGGCTTCCTCCTTATCCACAGCAATGACTTTGCGCTGTCACAGAACAAATGTGTTGGATCTAGGGTCTTTCCTCTGCACACTGCTCCCTCTCCCTGAAACGACACACTGCACCAACGTGAAGGAGACATAGAGTGAATTCTGTTTCTTATAATCAGGGTCTAGCCAGATAGGTGGCAGTGAGGATCAGAGGCTCGGGATAGTGCTGTGCAGTTGGACAATGCGATGCCTCTTCATCCACTTTCCTTTAACTGTCTTAGCAGAGGGTAGTGGGGAAGGACTCACCAGACAGACTGACAATGAGTAACCATCACGGTCTACCCGGGCACAGAGGGGTTTACCAAAGGGATCTAGTTCCACAGTCCAGGCAAGAATGATCCTGACACACAGACTACCTCCAGAATGAGAGGGTCACCTTGGGTCCCAGCCACATGGAGACACTGAGCCATCTCCTCCAGCACACATTCAAAAAGTTACTGAGACAGAGACAGAGAGAAACAGAGAGAGAGAGAGACAGAGACAGAGAGACAGACACGGACAGTCAGACATACATACAGACAGACAAACACACACACACACACACACACACACACACACACACACACACACACACACACAGGATAGCCCAAGGATTCAGCAGTCCCTGAGAACAGAAACGTGAACTCCCTCAATTAGGATCAGATCCCACCCCCTAGAAGGTGGCAGTACCGACATCAGACTCACTGTAGACAGAACATTGAGACTCACACATATCTGGAATGTCTCATAAACCAGCATGGCATTTCCTATCATACACACTGCTATGTGGAAAACGTAGTCACTTCTTTTTGTTGTTGGTCAAAGGGTTTGAACTCTGGGCCAAGTTGCTGGCCCTCAGCAATTTATCTGAATGTGAGCACTCTCCCACTTGAGCCAAAGCAACACTTCCTGTTCTCTAGTGGTCTATCATCATGTCTCACAGACTATTCTGCCCATGCTGACTTGTAACCACGGTCCTCAAATCTCAGCCTTCTGAGTAGCTAGAATGAGAGTTGTGAGCCACTGGTGGCTTCCGGTTTCAGCCACCTTCATATACACAGAGGAAACCCATCTCGTCAGGACACAAACATTTTGCAACCCTTCACTTCAGATTTTGATACCCAGCATCCAAATCTATATTTCAATGGAGGATATAAAGACAAAACAATCTCACACGTGCACTCCTTCGCCCACTCTCTGCCTGTTAAAGTACACGTCCTCTTGAAGCTGTGGCTTCAAACTGGGACAAACTTGAGGAGTTCTTACATTTGTCTGTACAGTGAGGACAGCAATTGGTCTCCCAAACACAGCAACCTCCCCAAACCCCGACACCACCACCATTATTTAAAGGCAAAGATGTCTTATTCTCTTTCTTTTTTATGTTGTGAGGCTTAAACTCTGGGCCTGGGTGCTGTCCCTGAGGACTTCAGCTTAAGACAAGCACTCATTTCTTGAGCCACAGCACCGCTTCTGGTTTTCTGGCAATTCCTTTTATGTAAGAGTCTCAGGGTCTTTCCTAACCAGGCTGGCTTTGACCCTTGATCCTCAGATCTCACCTCCTTAGTACCTAGGAAAACAGCCATGAGCTGATGGCACCCAGTCAAAGAAACTTTTCCATTCCTGTCATCCTCTCCCCTCAGGAGACTGAAATCTGAGGACTGCAGTTGGATGCCACTTAGCAGCAAAGCCCGTGAGAACACTTTATCTCCAATTAAACACCCAAAAAAGCTGGAAGTGGAGCTGTGATTCAAATGGTAGAGTGCTATCATGGAGCATAAAAGGTAAGATCCATGCCCTAGTTTCCAGCTTTTGCTAGCATAGGCCCAACCAAGAAAGGAAAACAGGTGGGCGTATGGGAGCTCAAAGTTAACACATAATACTCAGGACTCCCAGAACAGACCCCATCCAGCTCTGATTCTCTAGATTCTATGTACTACATCATGGCAGACTTAGATGGGACTGACCATGCACAAAATTGGGACATTCAAGTACAATCTCATACTGAAGATCCCCTGACCTTATCAAAGACTCAGGATCTCTCACTGTCCTGCCTCAGCACTGGGCAGTGAGGTAAGGTCTAGTTATCCAATCACATGATATGGGAACTAAACGGTTTCCTGGTCAAGGGATGGTAACTGGGGAGATAAAGGTCCCTCTTGGGGAGGTGAAAAGGGCTGCTCTATCCCAGAAATGTTCCTATGTTGTGAGTATTATTAAAGAAACAACCCTGCTCAGAGCCCAGTGTCTCTGGTTTTCCACCCAGCCTCTACCCAGATCTGCCACACCTTCAGCCTGCTCTCTCTGAATCCCAGATCTGCCATCTACAATAAAGACTGAGCCAGACAAGAGACCCACTTCCTGCCCTCATTCCCAGGCTGTCCTGTGGCAGTGGCATGCTTACCTCAGTCTTTGGTGGAGGAAAGAACACCGGGGGTGGTATCGTCAGATTGAGCCCTGGAAATTCCTAGTCCCTAAGGATGTACTGCACAGGCATCCTGCAGTGAACGGCAGCCAGGTTGTCAATGATGAACCCAAGGTGCCCAGACTTTTAATAGCAGTGTGGCTGGATCAAAGGCTGGTAGTCTATGTTGCCAGGTGAGGTCATGTCTCCAATGTCCTGACACACGTGACCTAGGATCATTCTTCCTCTTCAAATTCCTACTTATCCTTTGACCACCCCCTCCTTGAAACTCTCTCACTCCAATACCTTCCTAGCCCTTGGAAACTTTCTTCTTATCTGGCCAGAAAATAAACTTGATGTGGCTGGTGATAATTGAAACTTGGTGACCCACCCTGTGCCCTAGGTTCAACTCAAGGCTGGTTCCCTCTATAGTCGGTGAACACACAGCTCCTGAATGGCATGACGTTGCTGAGGGTTCAGTGGCTTGGTCCTACATACTGGCTTTGGTCTCAGAAACTGTCCCCACAGAGATTGTGAATTATTGGCTCCCTTGATCCAGGGACTCCAAACCAAGGCGTGCGTGTTCTCCATTCTTCCTTCCTTTCCTTTTTTTCTCCCTCTGTCATTCCCTCCTCTCTCTCTCTCTTTACTTTCTTCATGTCAGTCCTGGGCCTTGTACTCAGATCCTAGGTGCTGTCCCACAGCCTTTTTTTCAAGGCTACCAGTCTATGTCTTGAGCCACACATCCACTTCTGGCATTTGTTTTTGGTAGTTAATTGAAGACAAGAGTCTTACAGGCTTTCCTGCCTGAGCCAAAAGCCTCAATCCTCTGATCTCAGCCTCCTAAATAGCTACGATGACAGGCTTAAAGCACTGGCACCCATATCAATCCAAGGTTTCTACATGGGCTGTGGAACCAGTCCTGGAACTTTTCATTGTCTATGACCCCCCAGAGCCTGGCGCACACTGTAATGGTTTGTTGGATACATAAATGAACATCTGTCTATGACAATATTACAGAAAATTCCCATCTGATTCAGGTAAGAATACTCTGTGGGGGATGGGAAATGAAGTTTTATGAAGCTCTCCCACAGTTCTCCTTCCTCTGTCTTACCCCCTCCTGGTGCCACCACACTTACCTGTTTTGGCTCTGAGGGTGTGAGCCACTATGTACTTGCTACATTCCAGGGCCTCTGGGATGCCTATCTTCTCAAAGATCTCTGTCCAGCAGCTGACCAGCTCTGTGGCACTCAATTCCCCATGTACATGTGAATGAGGCTGCTGTCAGCTGAAGGCCTGGCTCAAGGGGCCTCCTGTCCTCCCCCTGGGGCCAGCCAGGATCATCCATCACATCTGGCCCCTAGGTTTCATGTTGCAGAGGAAGGATCCTTGAGGCAGCCTGGGTTCTCTAAATCTCCCAGAGTCCAGTACAGGTGCTGGGAATCATCTCTGCTCATAACTGGCAGGCTGGGGATGGAGAGGTCACAATCTCTGCTCCCCACAATGTCCTCAAGTGGGGTGGTCACCCTAGGTAGATTCAACAGCTGCCAGAGAAAGGCAGTTAAGGCACAACCTTCAAAGCAGGAGACAATCTGGCTTGGGAACTCTGCCTGTGCCACTTTGAACATCATTGTTTGCCAGCTGAAATCATCCATCTAATTTGATCCATAATCCCAGGCATTAGTGGAAATTGCCAGCTTATATTTAAAAATCCTGGAAAATGTCCCAATCAAACTTAAAGGGTTCCAAAGTCAGTGGTCCCCTTTTCCTTCCAGACAGTGTATAGCAGGTTACAGAAACTGGCATTCAGCGAGCCCTAGCTAACTGCCACCTCCCGATACCTAGCGGGCTCCAGTAGGGGGAATGGATTTGCCTACCACTGCCCAGCTGGAAACAGCCCAGGTGGGACACAGATTAGATTCTGCAGGACTTCAGGGAGGATTGACACTGGGCACTGGCCCACGAGGGTATCATCACCACCAGTGGGTGCCCGCAGCCCTGTGCCCCGATGCCCACAGAGACCGTTAATGCCCTAGATATGGTTCCACTCTCATCCACTGTCATGGTGAACCATCTGCCATGTCACATTGTCCGCCAGTCTCCAAAACCTCATAGCTACACAGCCCCTGCCCTATCCTTTCCCTCATCTTGTTCCCTAATTATGTTGGGCAGACACATTCCAAACCCTTGAATTACCTCCAACTAAACACACAAGAGCAGAGTGTCTGGCTGGAAGAGTGTGGCTGTGATCTCATTCGCCTCACCAAACTTCTGTCTAGGGATATAAAAACAGGGGTCCACTCCAGTCCAGGGTTCACACCGTTCTTCTAGGGGAGGCCCACTCAGGCCCAGCAGCTACTGTGGGCGACAGAATAGGGGGAAGAGTGAGGTGGAAAGGGGAAGAAAGTAATGTCTACTGAAATCTTTCATAAAGGAGCCATGAAACTGTGAAGGAGAAAACAAAAATTGTGACTGGGCTTGTACTTGGTATTGAAGAAAGAACAACAACAAATACAGACACGGAGAGAGAAATAAAATGCTTTTGCTGTTTTTAGACATGGTGACTTAAATATATTTTCATTGTTCTCATCTCTCTGCTCTCCCAACACAGACACAGACACAGACACACAGACACACAGACACAGACACAGACACACACACACACACACACACACACACACACACACACACACACCCCTCCAGAATGGTGACAGATGACTCTTCCTTGCAGCACCTGCAATTTGCCAACTGATCACTCACCTGAGGACAGTCAGGCTGAACAAGAGAAAGATTCTCTCTCTCTCTTTCTCTCTCTCTCCCTCCCTCTCTCTGTCTCTCTCACACACACACACAAACACACACACACACACATACACACAAACACATACACACAGACTCAGAGTAGTACCTCTCCTAAGTTTGTTGATTCCTCATCTGGGACAAGGTATTAGCTGGAGCACGTGGGTTCCCATTCTCCGTTCCCTTGTCAGAACCAAGGGCTCCAACACAAGGAGAGTACCACTCTAATGACACACCATGACCCCGCCTCTCCCCTTCTCCAGGGCCAGACCCTTCCCCTTGGGAACAACCAGCCTTAACTCCCCATTCACTAAAACCCTAGGCCAGGACACTGTGTGAAGGAATCCCAAGACAGGTGGCTCCTCAGAGCCAGGACTGAAACAAGCAGTGGGTCATGGGGTCCCAAGGCGGGTGTGTGACCCAGGGTGGGGGCACTGTTGAGGAAATGGATGGGGTTCTAAAGGCTACATACATGGACAGACTCCTACTTCCAGCCTAGATGCTTCTGCACAACTGGGCAGATTCTTGGTGAGGACTAGGAGACCAGATAGACAGGGAGCACCAGCAGACGCTGGCAGAGCTGGGAAATGTGATCACCCTGTGAGTACTGTTGACAGCTGGGGTGGGGGGATAGGCCGGGTATATGTGTGTCTGAGGGCCTGTATTCCTCCCACATATTCACCTACTATCTGACCCCCAGTGCCCTCACCTCCCTAGTGGGCTTTTCTGGGACCCTCCTCAGATGAAAGGGTGACTGAGCACAGACAAGAAGGGCTCACACAGCAATGGAGGCCTATCTTCTGCATCCAACACCCCCCATTCCCAGAAAAAAGGAAAAGACCCAATAAGGAAGGGGCACAGGTGCTGTTCCCCACCTCTGACTAAAGTCACCATGTTCCCACCAGGGAGAGGATGAGTGCAGATGTGGGACTGTGTGGCTCCCACTGCTCCAGCCAAGGGCTCAGTGGTGAATCCTTCTCACCCATTCTTGCATCTCCATTTCTAGGGATACTGGCCACTAGGGATGGGGGTGAGTTCCCAGAGTCAACACCCACTCCACCACCCCCCACTCCTGGGGCGCATTTGTGGCAGAGTCAGGACTGGCCTGCCTGGTGCTGGGAGGCATGGTTGGGACACAAGAGAGGAGGGGAGATTTGCGGGGGGGGGGGGGAGTGGGAGTGGTAGGGGGAGGTCTCAAGGTGCTGACCTGTGGGTGGCCACTCACTTGTGCTGCTGGTAGAATCTGTAGGCTATGGTTCTGTGTGCAGCGTGCAGTGATGGCAGTGGCATGGTGGATGCTTGGGCCCAGAGCAGAGGACCAGGGACCGGTACCAGGTCAGGGACTTAAACCCACTGTGGGCACACCACCACTGGATGACTCCAAGAGGCGCCGGAGGTCTGAGCCAGCGGAGATGTAAAGCTGCAGAGAGCGCAGGAGATGGGGCAGGGGCAGGGGCTGGTGGATGGCTGGGCTTAGGATGCCCCTGCTGCAGCTGAGCTCCCAGTGCAGGAGCCTAGGACTCAGGGCATACCTAGCCTCTGAGCCTCCCTGGGGTGGTGTGAGGGATGTGCCTTATGTGCTGGCTTTGTGTGCTCTGTGATCCTGGCCCAGACGCATGCTCCTAAAGCAGCAGAGGCATGGAGGCCGCCATCCCTCTTGCATGTGCCTGTTCTTCTCTCTGCTCTCTCTCTGGCCCCCTTTTCTCCTGGGCTGCCCCACCCCTGCTGCGCAAGTGCTCCAGCCCCTGAGTGGCCCTGGCTGCAGCAGATATGTGCCCCCTCAGCCACGCCCTGTCCTCCCCTGGGTCATGCCTCCTCCCCCCTCAGGCACGTCCCCATCCCTGGCTTTGTGCTGTCCTGACTCTGCCCTAAGGCTACCAGGCCATGGAAGAAGCAGCCTCACCTCAGGTCAGGGCTTCCCCCCAACCCCAGCAGCTGCCCAGGTGCAGGGGATCGAATCTCCTCTCAGCCCAACCACTGGGGGACTCTTCTCCATCCACCCCACACACCAAGCAGTTGCACGGTATGCCTCCATGTTTGTGTGTGTGTGTGTGTGTGTGTGTGTGTGTGTGTGTGTGTGTGTGTGTATGTGTGTGTGTGTTTGTTGGAGATACCTATAACTACCTCTCAAGGACTCAGAACAATTTTAAAAAATAGCACAAAGAACCCTGTGTAATGGACTCAGCACAATGAGCCTTTTGAAGGACTCAGCACATAGCAACCTTTGGGATACTCATGGTAATCTAATGACTAATAAGATAAGACATGCCATTTTGACATCACTAAACTTACATATCATAGTATTATGACATCATATGTCATAGTGACATTATAGACATATTGTGCCTATTCTGTGATTTCATTCTATTTCAAGTGAGCAATATTGGTGGATATCAGAAATCTGTTATGACCTCAAAGCCATTGTGACATGAAAATCCCTTTGTGACATCACAGTGCCATTCTGATAGTAACCTTTTGTGACATCACAAACTGGTCCTGTCCATTGTGACCTCATCACCAATGTGACATCACAAAGCCATTGTGATATCACATTGCTGGTGTGACATTACAATCACCTTGAGACCTCCCAAACACATTATGACATCTTTAGCACCTTTGAAAAAAAACATGACCTTTGTGACATGACAGTCCCTTTGTATATCCATATCCTCATTGTGAAATGTCAATTGAGATCAGATATGACAAAGAAATATCACAAAGGATTTACAATATAATCATCGGTGGGACATCACGTTGTCATTATGACAATATCAGCTCATTGTGACATCACAAATCTGTAATGACATCATACCACTATGACATCACCTTGTCATTGTGATATCATATATACATTGTGAATGCCTATTATGTGATTTCATTATATTTGAAATGTGGCATGTGGGTTCATATCAAAAACACATTTTGACTTCATAATCATTGTGACATCACAATTCCTTTGGGATGTAACATTGAAATTGTGATATCTTTAAGCAACTGTGACAACTCAAACATGTCCGGTCCTCAAAGGTTTTGTGACATGTTGCCACTGTGTTATGTTAGGCCCATTTATAGCTCAATCTATTTTCGACCACATATTATTTCAGGAAAGACATGAAATATTAGAAATATACTTTGACATCATGAGCATAGTGACATCACACTGCTAGATGTAATGACCATTGTGTCATATTGTCACATCACAAATCTGTTCTCACTTCATCACATTTGTGCCAACAAATGCTTTGGAATCCTCACAAGCCCATTATAAATTTATATACTCATTGTGAGTTAATGACAATTGAGGTCTGGAATGCCATTTTCACATCACAAGTCTACTGCGACATCACAAAAAAATTTTGAACTCATCACTATTTTGGCATCACCAATTAATTAGAATTTGACATCATATTGCAATTGTGATATTACTATACCATCATGCTTTCACAAACCTATTATGACCTAATCACATCTTAGAAAATGCATGGCCTTTGGGACATCAAGCTCCTTCTGTGACCTTGTATCATTGTGAAGTTGTAGTAATTGAAATTTGAAATAATATGTGATATTACAAACTAGTTTTGACATCATTAACCCATTTTTATATCATTAACACTTTGACAACCAAAACCTGTTAGGAACTTTAGCACTTTTGACAAAAAACATGGCGTTTGTGTCATCACAGTTCATTTGTGCATGTCATGGTGACTTCATTCTCATGTCCTCACTGCAAACTAATAGCAATTAAGATCTGACATACCATTGTTACATCACAAACCATTTGTGATATCATCACTAGTGTGATATCAATCATTATGACACCATCAGCATATTGTGACATCAACAAGCTACAGTGACCTCATAGCATTATGACATTGCATTGCCATTTTGCTGTCTTAGACACATTGTGAATGTATATCCTGTGATTTCATTCTATTTAAAATGTGGCATGTCAGTTGATATCAGAAACACATTGTGACCTCATTTCCATTGCAACATTATAAACCCTGTGTGACATTATAACTGGTATAACATCACATTGTTGTTATGACATCTTTAGTTTATGGTGACATCACAAAATGGCAATGACATTATAACATTTGCCATTATGTCATTGTGATATCATAGGTCACATTATGAATGCCTAATCTGTGATTTCATTGTATTTGAAATGTGGCAGGTGGGTTGATATCAGAAACTCATTGTGATGTCACAACCATTGTCACATCAAATCCGTTTGTGACATCAATTTGGCAATGTGACATCACAATGGCAATGTGATGGAACTAAGGCATTGTGATATCAAAATGGTCATGAACACACAATAGGTTTCTGATATCCACTGACATGCCACATTAGAAATAGAATCAATAACATAATAGGCAAACACGTGTCTATGACATCAGAATAACAATGTGATGTTGCAATGCTATGATGTCATTGTAGTTTTACATGTCAAAATGAACTGATGGTGTCATAATGGCAACATGATGTCACAATTATGATGTCAGAAAGGATTTGTTATGTTTCCTTTGTATGTCTGATGTCAGTTGTCATTAGTTCCCCATGAGGTTATGGATACAAAAAAAGTTCTGTGATGTCACAGAGGCCATGTGTATTTTCAAAGGTGGTTATAAGTCATAATAGTTTTGGAATGGCAAAATGTGATCCATAATGTCGAAATGGAAATGAAATGTCCCATTGGGTTTTTGATGTCACAGTGGTGATGAGGTCACAATGGCTTTGTGATGTCACAGTTTGTTTGTGATATCAGAATGATATATCCAATTTCAATTACTCATAATTCAATATGAGGATACCAGATGATAGAAGAAGCTTCATAGTGTGAGGTCATACTATGTGAAAACTCAACGGGACAGTGATTTCACAATGACAATGTGATGTCTCAACATCATGTTATAATAATATTTTGATGTCACAATTGGTGATGCCATACTGATGAGGAGGTTATAACTTAGTCATAACTTGTGTGATATGCTGCCATTAGGATATTTTAGGCTTTTAGTAAGCTTATAATCTGTTTTGAAACTCATAATTCAGGTATGACATATGATATCAGAAATTGACTCTGACATCATGAACATTGTGACATCATGAACATTGTGACATCACATTGATAGACATCAAGACAATGGTAGCACATTAACTCACAAATCTGTTAGGACTTCATCATATTTGTGAAACACATGACTTTAGAGACAACACAGTCGCTTTGTGAACTCATATCTTCATTGTGAATTAATGACATTTGAGATCTGGCATGCCATTGTGACATTTCCAACCAATTGTGACAGCACAAACCTATTATAGTAGAAACACATTGTGATCTAATAGCCATTGTGATAGCACAATCCCTTTGTGACCCCACATTTCCATAGTGATAACACTAACCCACTGTGAAATTCCAATCCTCTCAAACATAATCCAGGTATGAAATGTGATACTGAAATCCAGTGTGACATCTAGATTATGGTGATATCACACTGATAGATGTTATCAGCATTTTGTCACATTCTGACAACACATACCTGTTAGGACTTCATCACTTTTGTGAAAGTGTATGCCTTTGGAGACATCAGAGTCCCTTTGTGAGCTCATGTACTCATTGTGAGTTAATGACAATTGAGATCACGTGTCATTTTGGTATCACCAACCCATTGTGGCATCACACAATGAAATTGGACATGTGATTATGATTTTATCATAATCACATTTGATTTCATCACCAATGTGTCATCACAAAACCATTGTGAGCTTTCATTGCTATTTGACATCACTATCACATTATGACATCGCAAACCTATTAGGACCTCTTAGCACCTTTGAAAAAACACATGCCCTTTGTGTCAACACAGTAACTTTGTGGAACTATACTCTCATTATGAACTGACAATTGATATCAGATATGCCAATTTAACATCATGAACCCTTTTTGACATCACCAGAGTGACATACCATTGTCATTATGACAGCATCAACTAGTTTTGACATGACAAAACTACAATGACAATATAGCATTATGAGATCACATTGTCATTGTGATGTTAAAAAAAAAATTGTGAATGCCTGTTTTTAATATTTTTTTTGTCGCTCGTGGGACATGAACTCTGGGCTTGGGTGCTGTCCTTGCTCTTCAGCAGTAGGCGAGCGCTCTATAGCTTGAGCCACAGAGCCACTTCCGGTTTTCTAATGGTTTTTATTGGGAACAAGATTCTCATAGACATTCCAGCCTGAGCTGGCTTTGAACCGCGATCCTCAGCCTCAGCCTCTGGAGTAGCCAGGATTACAGGCGTGAGCCACCGGTGCCCAGCTTTTTCATTCTATTTCAAATTTGACATGTGTGTTTATATCAGAAACGTAATGTGACCTCATAACCATTGTAACATCATAAATCAGCAGTGACATCAAATTGTCATTATGACACTATCAGCTCATTGTGACATAACCAAACGACAGTGGCATCATAGCATTATAAATCACAGTGACATTGTTACATCATAGACTTAACAGTGTGAAGTCCTATTCTGTGAATTCATTCTATTTCAGAAACCCATTTTGACCATATAACCACTGTGATATCACAATCCTTTGTGACATCACATTGCCATTGTGATATCATTAACCTGCTGTACCATCACAAACCAGTCCTGTCCTTATTAGTTGTGTGACATACTGCCATTGCCATACATTAGGCCCTTTGTGAGCTCATAATCTGTTATCAATCTCATATTTCTGGTATGACATGTGATATCATAAATCTCCTGTGACATCAAACTGCCAGATGTCATGATCATTATATCACATTATGACCTCACAAGCCTGTTAGAATGGCATCACATTTGTAACAAAACATGCCTTTGGAGACATTACAGTCCCTTTTTGAACTCATATATTCACTGCCAATTAATGACAGTTGAGATCTCTCATGCCACTCTGACATTGTGAACCCATTGTGACGTCACAAACTTACTTTGACCTCATCACGAGAATGGCATCAACAACTAATTGTTGTATCAAATCATTATTTTGACATGATATTTTGGTATTGCTGTTGTGGTATCATTCTCCCATTGTGTTTTTACAAACCTGTCATGGCCTCATCAGATCTTAGAAAATTCATGGCCTTTGAGATTTCAAGCTCTTTCTTTGGACTCATGTACATATGACCTCTAAGGCAAGGAAACAAACCATTGATTCACATTTAAAATAATAAACCAGGGAGGATTGGGGGGGGAGGGTGGAGGTAGGGAAGGGATGTGAAGGGTAAACAAAGGAGGAGGCTGCAATGCTTGATAAGAAATGTACGCATTATCCTGCCCATGTAATTGTAACCCCTCTGTACAGTATGTTCACAAAAAAAATAAAATTAAATTAAAAAAAATAAAATAATAAACCATTTTTCAATAGAAAGGGGACTGTGATTACCTTATCCTGGACTGGATACCTAGTTTCAAGAGCAGCCTTGACCACCAAACCTCAGACCTCCAATGGCAGCCCCACCCTTTCTTAATTGTTCTGCAAACCACCAACCACTAAATTATGATCTCCAAAGTTGCAAACCTCAATGGGCAAGGCTTTTTTCTTTTCCATTTTTCCCTCCTTCTCTACAGACCTGTCATTCCTTCCTGGTCTTTCCCTTTTTCCCTTCCACCACTTCCTTCTTCTCTTCAGGCCTCTCCACTCTCCACAGGCCTGCCCTACTCTTCCCCAGTGACCACTTGCCAACCGTCTGCTCTCCCTCAGCTTGCTTTCTTCTCAGGTTTTTCCTTTCCTGCTGTCTTACCACTTTCTTTCATCTGGGTCGGGTATCTCCCATTTTTTATCTCCCCGTAGAATGCTCTGAAAATGAAACTTATATATAGGTTGTACCCCTCCCCCCTCCAACGGATCTCAAGCCTAACAGTTTTCAACCATCACTCCCAAAACTGCCCAGTGCTCAATCACTTCTTGACAGCTCACCGTGTAAGGCTTGACACCTCCACCTTTGGCGGCATGCCCCACACTCTCTGGTGGGCCACGCCAAGAATTTACAATGAATATCGGCTCCCACAGATAATTCTGGCCCCACTGATTATTATAGTATCCTCATAGTGAATTAGAAGAAATTGAAATTGTATATGTCATTGTTATATTACCAACTTGATGAGAAATCATTAACTCTTTGTGACCTCATCACCTCGGAGACATCACAAACTCATTGTGTTATCACATTGCCATTGTACCAACATATCACATTTTGAAATCCCAAAACTATTATGACCGCAGAAGCTTTGAAAGAAAGCATGGCCTTTGTGACATGACAGGCCTTTTGTGTAGTCATATCCTCATGTTGAGCTAATGACAATTGAGATCAGGCATGCCATTTTAACATCGCAAAACCTTTGTGACATCATCACCAGTGTAACATCACATTGTCATTATGATAACATCAGCCCATCATGACATCATAAAACAACAATTACATCAAATCACATGTAATTGTGATGTCACAGATACATTGGAATGCCTATTCTGTGATTTCATTCTATTTCAAATGTTGCAGGTGGGTTGATATCAGAAATACATTGTGACCACATAAGCATTATAATATTACAATACCTTGATGACACCACATTGCCATTATGATATCACTAACCCACTGTGACATCACAAAACCCTCTTATCCTCATAAATTTTTTGACATGCTGCCAGTGTGATCTCTTTGGCCTCTCTAAGTTCATAAATTGTCTAACTAATAATACTTCAGGCATGACATGTGATATCAAAAATCAACTGTGATATCATGACCACTGTAATATCACACTGCCAGATGTCATGACCACTGAGTCACATGAGGACATCAAAAACATGTTAAGACACATTACACTTGTGCCAACATGTGCCTTTGGATACATCATTATCCCTTGTGAACTTATATTTTCATTGTCAATTATTCATTGTCAATTAGAGATCTGGCATGAGATTGTGACATCACCATCCCATTGTGAAATCACAAACCTATGTGAACTCATCACCTGTATGGAATCACCATTTGTGACTTCAAAACAATACTATCTCGTGTAATGGTTGCATCACATTGCCAATGGGATATCTCTGTCTCATTGCATTTTCACCAGCCTATTATGTCCTCATAATATTTTACAAAATTCATGACCTTTCTGACTTCTAGCTCCTTACATGAACTCGTATCTTCAATGTGATCTAGTAGAATGAAATTGGACATGTAATGGTGATATTACACATTCATTGTGACATCACTACCCATGTGTGACCTTATCACCATTTGACATCACAAACCCATTGTGACATCATATTGCTACAGTGATATCATGATCACCTTGTGACATCCTAAACCTGTTGTGACCACTTAGCACCTTTGAAAAGCACATGGTGTTTGTGATATCATGGTCCCTTTGGGTAACCATGTCGTCATTGTGAACAAAGACAGCTGACATCAGACATGCCAGTGTACCATTACAAACCCTTTGTGACATCATCTCCAGAATGAGCTCACATTGTTGTTATAACACCATCAGCCCATTGTTACATCCCAAAATGACAATGACATCATGGCCTTATAACATCACATCAAGAACAATGTGATTACCTATTCTGTGATTTCATTCTATCACAAGTGTGGGATAGAGGTTGATTTCAGAAACCCATTGTGACCACATCATCATTGTGACATTACAATCAATTTGTGAACTCATATTGACATTGTGATATCATTAATGCAATGTAACAACACAAACCTGTCCTGTCCTCATACATTTTGTAACAAGTGACTACCTTCCAATGAGCTGGATGCCAAGAGCTAAATTCAGTCTCAACCATGAACCCTCAGACCTCCAAAGAGCAGTTCAACCATTTGTTAACTGGTCTGCAAACAACCAACCCCCAAAATAATGACCTCCAAAGCTCCACACTTCAAAGGACAAGGCTTTTTTCCTTTGTCTTCATTCTCCTTTTCTACAGATCTGTCCTACCTTTCAGGTCTTTTCATTTTTTCCTTCCACCATTCCATTCTTCTCTTCAGGCTGCTCTACTCTTGACAGGCCTGCCCTGCCTTGTCCAGGTGGCCAATTGCTGTCCTTCACTTCCTGCTTTCTCTCAATTTCCTCTCCTCCAAGGTCTTTGCCCTCCAGCAGTATCATCACTTCTTTCCATCCAGGCCTTTAACTTTTTTCTCTCCACTTCTCTTGCTCTGAAAATGCAGCTTATATACAGACTGTACCCTTCCCCAACTGTAATATGTTTCTTGCCTTCCAGTTTTCAATTATCACTGACCAAATGTCCATGCCCAATCACTTCTTGGCAGCTGACCATGTGGGGCTTGACATCCTATCTCCTTCAGCAGCATGTCCTGCCCCCTATATTGTCATGCACCCCCCCCCTCTCCATTTGTTCAGACTAGGAGGACATGATGAATGTCTGTTCCCATGGATTATAGCGGCACTTCTGGTGTCCTCATGGTGAACTAGTAGCAATTGAAATTAGACAAATAATTGTGATATTACAAACTCATGACATATCTAACCCATTGTGACCTCATCACCACTGTGACATCACAAATCCATTGTGACTTCACATTGTTGTTTTTGATGGCAGGATCACATTGTGACATTCCAAATCTATTATAACCTCTTATAACATTTGAAAAATACATATCTTTGTGATATCAGAGTCCCTTTGTGTACCCAAAGCCCCACTGTGAAATATTGACAATTGAGAATCAGACATGACAGTTTGTGAGATTATCATAATTGTGACATCACATTATCATTTTTATACCATCTACTCATTGTGAAATCACAAAACTAAAATGATATGATAGAATTATAACTTCACATTGTTATGGTGACATCATAGACACATTATGAATGCCTTTTCTGTGATTTCATTCTATTTCAAATGTGGCATGTAGGTTGATATCATAAGCAAATCAGGAACTCATAACCATTGTGACATCACAATCCCTTTGTATATCATGTTGCCATTGTGATATTACTAACCCGCTGTGATATCACAAACCTATCCTCTCGTCATAACTTTTGTGACATGCTGGAATTCTGATACCTTAGGCCTTTTTGTCCTCCATGTGTCAAATTCTGACATCACAAACCTTTTTGGATTTCAATATATGTGTGACAACACATATTTTTGGAGAAACCACAGTCCCTTTGTGAACTCATATACTCATTGTAAGTTAAGACAAATGAGAATTATCATGTCTTTGTGACATGCCTAATACATCACCAATATTTTGTGACCTCACCACCAATGTGGAATCATCAATGAACTGTGACACCAAAACAGTATATTGACATGATGTAATGAGTTGACATTGTCATGGTGATATCACTGTGCCATTCTATATTCACAAACCTAAAATGACCTCCTAACATTTTAAAAAATTCATGTCCATTAGTACTTCCAGCTCATTCTGTGAACTTGTGTGCACATTGTGAAATAGTAACAATTGAAAATAGACTTGTGTTTGAAATATTACAAAATCATGATGACATCAAAAGCCCATTGTAACCTCATCACAACTGTGTATCATAAAGCTATCATGACCCTTAAGTACCTTTGTAAACACACATGGCATATGTGACATCATAGTCCCTTTGTGTACCCATATCCTCATTGTGAACACATGACAATTGAATTAATATATGCCATTGTAACATCACAAACCCTTTGTGACCCCATCACCAGTGTGACAACACATATTCATTATTACACAATTATCTCCTTGCAACATCAACAATTTAAAATGACCTCATAGGGTTATAGTTATTGTCATTGTGATGTCATAAACATATTGTAAATGACTAGTCTCTTATTTCATTCTATTTCAAATGTGGCATGTGGGTTGATGTCAGAATAAATATATGGTATCACAATCACTTTGTGAAATCACAGTGCCATGGTGATATCACTAACACACTGTGACATCAAAAACCTGCCCTCTCCTCATAAGTCTTGTGATGTGCAGCAATTGTGATGTCTTAAGCCAGTTATGAGCTCCTAATTTGTTTTCAAACTTATAATATTTCAGTTATGATATATGATATCAGAAATCCACTGTGACATGACCATTGTGACCATTGTGACATCACACTGACAGACATCATAAACATTGTGTCACACTGTGACATCACATTCCTCTTAGGACTTCATAACATTTGTGAAAACACATGACTTTGGAGATAACACAGTCTGTTGTGAACTCATATTCTCTGTGATTTCATGACAAATGAGATCCATTATGCCATTTGGATATCACAAACCAATTGTGACATCATAGACCCCTTACCGTATGGAATCACCAATTAATTGTGACATCAAAACCTTTTCTGATGGCACAATGTGACACGATGATCATGACATCTGTCAGTGTGATGTCACAATGGTCATGATGTCACAGTTGATTTCTGTTATCTCAAGTCGTACATGAAATATGAGGTTGAAAACAAATTATGAGGGCAAAAAGGTCTAAGACATCACAATGTCAGCAGGTCACAAAAGTTATGAGGACAGGAGAAGTTTGTGATGTTACATTGTTAGTGATATCACAATGGTACTGTGATTTCACAAAGTGATTATGATGTCAAAATAGTTTGTATTCACAAAAATGCATTTCTGATAACAACTCTCATGCCACATTTGAAATACAATGAAATCACAGAATAGGCATTCACAATGTGTCTATGACATCACAATGAGAATTGTTGTCATAATGTGATTCTGTCATTGAGTTTGATGATATCGTAATGAGCTGATGCTCTCATAATGAAAATGTGATGTCACACTGTTGAGGATATCACAAACACTTTTTGATGTTATAATGACATGTCTGATCTCAACTGTCAGTTCACAAGGATATGGGTACACAAAGGGACTGTGATGTTGAAAAGGGCATGTGATTTTTCAAAGGAGCTGAGAGGTCATAATAGATTTGAGATGTCACAATGGAATCATGATGTCACAATGACAATGTTGTCACAAGGGGTTTGTTATGTCATGGTAGCAATGATGTCAAAATGGGTTTGTGATGTAATACCACAATCAAATTTCCAATTTCAATTGCTACTAGTTCACAAGGAGGATACTGTAAAAATCAGCAGGGCCCGATAATCTATAGGGTCCGATAATCAGCATGGGCCCATCTCCTGGTCAGCTGGAGAGGACAAAGAATGCCACCAGAGAAGGTTAGGCATCCTGTGGGAGGGACTGTTGAATTAATCACCACTTGTTAAGCTGTTAAGAAGTGATTGGGCTGCGGGCAGTTTGTGATGTGATAGTTGAAAACAGACAGTTAGAGTGGAAAATGGGTACAGACTTTATATAGGCTGCTTGTTCAGAGCAAAAGAAGGTGAGAGAAAAAGGAAAAAGTCCTGGAAGGAAGGAAGTGGTGTGATAGCATAAGGGGAAAGACGTGGGTGGAGAGGAAGTTGAGGGAGTGCAGAAGGTGAAGGATGGCCACTGAGGAGCCTTGCAAAGCAGTTCAGGTCTGTGGAGAGTCCTAAAGAGAAGAAGGAACTGGTAGAAGGGAAAAAGGAAAAAACCTCGAAAGAGGTATAGGTCTGTAGCGATCGAGAGACAAAGAGAAGGGAAAAGAGGCTTTCCCTTTGATGTTTGGAGCTTTGTATATCATAATTTGGGGGGTTGGTAGTTTGAAGAACATTTATCATATAAAACGTGTCTCGATGGATTTTCTTGAACTATAGAGGTCCTTGTTTTGGACCCATCTGGAAGCTATTTGTGGCTTCCTTGGGACGCCATCTGGAACCTACTTGAGAGATAATGTAGAGCTTCCGTGGGAAGCCATCTGGAACGTCATCAAGAGTACAGCTGCGACCTCCTTGACAAGCCATCTGAGACCTATGCTGGAGGTCATCTGGGGCCTTCTACAGGGGCCATCTTGGACTATCTCCAGAGGTCATCTGGGGCTTCCTCAGGAGGCCACATGAGACCTCTTCAAAAGTAGTCATTGGGGCTTTCTTAAGAGGCAATCTAGGACCACCTCCTGAGGTCATCTGGAGCTTCTTTGGGAGGTCATCTCAGGCTACCCTGATGAGAAATCTATGACCATCTTTGGGCATCATCTGGGACTTCCTTGAGAAGCTATATAGGACCTTCTCTGTTTGTCATCTGTCGCTTTCTCAAGAGGGTTATCTGGAACTTCCTCTGGAGTTCATATGTGGCCTCCTTGAGTGGCCATTTGGGAGCTACTTGAAAGGTAATCTCAGCTTCATTATAAAGACATCTGGAAACTCCTTTGGAGGTCATCTGACACTTCCATGGGAATCCATTTGGAACCTCCATGAGAGGTCATCTAGGGCCTCCTAGGGAGGACATATGTGACATCCTCCAGAGGTCATCTGTGGCCTCCTCAAGAGGCAAACTGGGACGTTCTCTCTGTCATCTGGGACCTCCTGTAGAAGTCAACATTGAGAGGTATGGGACATGTGGGTTAAGTGTCTGTGGCTCTTGGTCTTTGTATGTATGCTGATAGTTCTATCTGTGTCCTGTATGCACCTGTTTACTCCTTTTCTCAGGATAGGAGAACAAGGCCTTAAGTTATCATATCCAAAAAATATTCTCCCCCAGGTTTACAGAATCCCTCAGAGGAAGATGCACTGATGTACTCTCTCTCCTATTCTTTGTCATCAGCAACTCTAATAAGTCCTCCCATACCACAAGTGGTTACTTGTAGCAGCCTGAGGTGGTACAATGTGGTTTGTTACCCTTATTACCCTTGAGACAGGAACACGGAGGAGATGGTGGGCAGTACCCCTTTCTAATATATTTTCCCTTTACAAGTAGTGACCTGTATAACTGGAAACAGAAAAATCCATCCTTTTCAGAAAAAAGAAAACAGGGGCTCATTACCTCATTAGAGACTGTAATTTTCACACACAAGCACATCTGGGATGGCTGTCAGCAAATTTTACAGGTGTGTCTCAGCTGGTAGAAAAGGGAGTGCATACTGTTGGTGACTTGACGGTAGTCCTTGGACCAGAGAGTAGCCCCCCTATTGAACCAGACTATTTGGAGCTAGTCTTTCCCCAGACTTACCCAAGCTGAGACTAACAGCAGTCGAGGTATAGAGATGCTTAGCAATTATTTCCAGGTTTAGATAGCAGGGATACCGCAGAGGCTAGAAAGCCAAGTCTTCAATCTAAGGTGAGTGAGATGGTACTGTTCCACAGTGAGAACCCTAATGCTTTTTCTGGAACTTCTCCCAGATGCCTATAGGACCTAAAGGCTATAGATCTTTAAGTCGTGGAGAATCAAAGAGTCCTAAATATGGCCTTTGCTACCCAGTCAGCCACAGATATTAGAAGAAAGCTTGAACAGTTAAGGTTTTGAGGTAAAGTGGTTGCCCAGTTGGTGTTTGAAAACAGAGACACCCTGAAAAACAAAAAACGAGTCTAAGAAGGGAGTTTGAGTTTTGGTAGGAGCACTAGAATAGGGATCAAGAAACCTTTGGCAAAGACAGTACAATTCATTTGCTAATGGCAGTTGGGAACCTCTAGTACTAGATCAGTGAGCTTAATGCAAGCAAAATGGACATTAGGAAAAGGAATGTCCAAGGAGGAGAAAGATAGAAAATGACAGGTTACGTAGTTACATTAACCACCTGGAAAATGTAAATGACAGGTTAAGTAATCACAGTAACCACATGGAAAATGTGTTCATAGCTCTGGAGAAACATGCAAAGGACCTCTGAATTCCATTAAGAAGTTATGGCTATAAAAAAGGAGCTGGTGGGGGGGGGGCTGGGAGGGTGGCTCAGTGGTAGATTGCTTGCCTTGCATGCATGAGGCCCTGGGTTCAATTCCTCAGCACCACATAAGCAAAAAGAAAAAAGCCAGAAGTGGCACTGTGGCTCAAGTGGTAGAGCGTTAGCTTTGAGTTGAAGAGCTGAGGGACAGTGTCCAGGCCAGAGTTCAGGCCCCACCGACCGGACCCAAAAGAAAAAGAAAAAGAAAAAGGAGCTGGACCTGATATAAGAATATAATAGTTTGAAGTACATGTCGATTATAAACTTTGAAAAGTGTCACCAGAAATTCAAAGCAACAGAGAAAGAAGGAAAGAGTAGTTAGCAGAGAAGATGGGGAAGTGTGTCATAGAAGATGAGGCCAAGAAAAGAGAACAGGAAAATATCAGGCTCAAGAAAGAGATTTTTTCTCTTCAGAAAGAGTTAAAGGACCACTTGCTTTGATATAGAATACCATGGAAAGGGAAAGAGCATTAGGAAGAAAAACAAAAGAGCTAAACAAACCGTTGAAAGATCTGTCACAAAAATACACTGAAGTGGAAAACTAGAAAGAGAAACTACTAGAGTGAAAGCCCCAAAAGACGGCTGAGATCTTCACCATGAATGTAATGCAGAAGCATCGTGTCCCAGTGGAACAAGTGGGGGTGGGAAAAAATACCTCTCACTAGCACCTTTGTGAACTTAAGGGAGGAGCTGAAGAGCAAGCAAAGGTGTTGTGAGAAGGAGCAGCAGTTGGCCAGTCAAGAGAACTCTCCTGTGACCCTGCCAAAACACTTGCAGATTAAGGAGCACATTGAGAAGGATAGTGGGATTATGAAAGAAAGTTTGAGATAAAAGGAGGAGAATAAAATGGAAGAAGTCTCCTAGGTTCAGAGTACTATACAGGAGTTAAAGAAACTAGAGACCCTAAGATACAGGGAAACATCTGAGCTGATCAGGTAGCTTGGGAGACCACTCTAAAACCAGTTGGTTCTCTAGAACTACTAGTCATCAATATTAAAGGAAGAAGCAAAAACAGTGGTAATAAGTGTGCAAATGTTGACACTGAACTTGTGAAAAATGCATACAGGCTCAAGCTTTCTGTCAGTTTACATGTAGACATTTGCAACCTGGTAAATTGCCTGAGGACACTGCCTAAAACTGTTTTGAATACCAGTGGGGCCTCAGCCTGACAATACTTTATAATGTGGTAGGTAATTTCCAACAGGTAAATGCTGAAATGCTGGAACATATGGAAAGAATTCATATGTGAAGAACCTCAGATGGTGAATTTGGGAAAGTGGACTCCACAGAGGTAAAGCCTGGAAAGTATGGCTATTGGTTTCTGTTAGTAATAGTAGACATTTTTTTCAGGCTGAGCTGAGGCATATAATAATACCTTGATTTTGCTTACCCTTAGCTGTGGGGTCCAAAGATGGCCCTGCATTCATGGTCCAAGTTCTCAATTATTAACTAATGCCCTAAGAATAAATTGGAAATTACAACCCGTTTATAAGCCTCAGAGTTCAAGCACTAGAAAGAATGAATATGACCTTAAAGGAAACGTTAACTAAATTAAATACAGAGACTGGCCATGGGATAGGTACGCCTCCTCCACATCACTCTGAAATACTTTAGTGTAGAACACTCCCTTGGGTTCCTAAAATTAGGAAGCCTATATTACAGGAAATGTCTAACTACAATCTACAGGCTTTACAACATATTCTTTTATGTACCTATCCTTTGGTAACCAAGGCCCACCGGCCAGATAAGAAAAACTCCACCTGAAATGGTGGGACCAAGAAGGTGATGGAACAGCAGGGAAACACCACAGCTCTCTCCAACCAAATACAGAGTTTGGATTTCAATGCTCTGTTTCTCCAAGTGACCCACCAAAAAAAGGCAATTACTCAGAGAGATAAAGTATGTGCAAAAAGAAAAGGGAAAAACCTACACAGACAGTAAAGTGGGAAGACCCTTCCCCCACCCTTTGCTGGTGATGGGGCTCCACGTTGTGCAGCTTAAGTTATGGGGTTTTGTGCCAAGCTGCTTAACTGTCCCGGTTCTGGACCTTCTGAGGACCACACACCCACAAGCATCCCAAGTCTCCCAGGAGACTCCCAAGAGCTGGGCCAACCCAGAATATACAAACAGAAATCTCAGAAGGCAGAGCTAGAAACAAAGACTCCCCTCACCCTCCCTGGAAGAGCGCCTCTGCTTGGCTGATACAAGTTGCCCAGCCCAGTCAGGAGCAGTAGCAGCTATCAACAGTGGCTAACTACCCTAGACTCTCACGGTGGCACCTCTGTCCTGCTGTTGTAAATAGCCTAGCCTAACCTGGAACAGCAGCAGCAGCTGGCAGTGGTGGCAACCCACCCAAAATTGGGGCACAATGCCTCTTGGCACTTGCCCAGACCAGCCCAGGGCAGCAGCGGTCGCTGAGGTGGAGACAGCTGCAGTGAACAAGTCCAGACCCGTGGTGGTTTGTGCCTCTCCATACTGGCCTGCATAAGTGGCCCAGCCTAACCCGAGACAGCAGCAGTGGTTAACACCTGACTTTTGGTGGGGTGCCTGGCTTGCATAAGTGGTCCAGCTGATCCTGGGGCAGTGGCAGCCACTGGGGCAGTGGCAGCATCTGTGGCGGCAGCAGTGGCATCAACAGCAGCAGCAAAAAATTCTGGACCCATAGCGGGGTGTGGCGCCTCTCCATACTGGCTTGCATAAGCAGCCCATGGTGGCACAGGTGGTGAACAACCCCAGACTTGAGGCAGGGTGCGGTACTGAGCAACCCCAGAAAACCCTCATGACCTTTCCTACCTGAAAGGTAGGTTTGAACCTGAATACACAGATCTGAGCCTCCTGAGTAGCTAGAATTACAGGTATTCACACCAGTAGGGTTTTCCTCTTGCAACCCCCCTAACTTTTTCTAAAATAGATCATTTCTTAGTTCATACATGGAATTTAAGCAAATACAAGAGGATCGACATATAATACTTGTATTCTTTCTGAGCATGGTGGAATCTAACTAGTTCTCAATAACAAGGCATATAGTTGAAAAAAACACATGGAAATTAAACAGCACTCTGTTGAACAATACATGGATCACAGAATAAATTAAAGAAGAAATTAAAAAGTTCCTACAATTCAGTGAAAATGAAGATATATCACAAAGAAACCAATGGGACACAGCGAAAGCAGTCCTGAGGGACAGATTTATTGCTCTCAGTGCACACATCAAGAAAACATAGAACAAGTAAAGGATCTTATGATGCAACTAAAAATGCTAGAGAAACAAGAAAAAATTGAAACTAAAGTTGCTAGACAGAAAGAGAACCGAAACAAGAGCTGAAATTAATGAGAAAGAGACTTATGAAAATTATAAATAAAATTAATTTTTAAAAGCTGTTTAAAAAAAAGTCACTAAAACTGAGGGACCACTGGCAAGAGTAACTAACAAAATAAGAGAGGAGACCCAAATCAATAATATCAGAGATACCACAGGAAAAATTACAACAAACATCCAAGACATCAAAACAATCATAAATAAATAATTCCAGACTCTACTCCCAAAGGAAGGAAAACCTAGCAGAGATGGATGAATTTCTACAGAAATACAAATTGCTACCCTCCCTTTCTTTTTCAGCCATTCTTCTCTACCATGTATGGTGGGGGCAGCAGTTCAGAAAATAAACTACTTTTCATGCTTGAATACCATGTGGTGTTCTCTTCATGGGCTACTTAATGAAACCTACCTGTGTAATATGCCTTACAAATAGTGCCATGACTGGGATGAGGTTTTGGAGTTGAAAATGCTAGAATTTCCTAACCACCCCTTTTCTTCAAACCAAACTGCCTTGAGACACCATGTGAGAATTTTCATCAATACCATTGCTGGCCTTCACATCCACATCTGCACACCACTTCTCTACTCTGGTGAATGAAACTACTCTCCATGGCTCTCTATTGCTCAGTCTCTGCTCAGATGTGGCACCGTTCCAGAGAGCTCCTACTGCCTTTAGCAGAAAGGATGGTCATCTCTGAAGCGATGAATGCCTGGTTTAGGGGGCTAAGCTATTTCTCTCTATAGGGGTCTGGGGCAAGCCGGGACACCGCTTTTTCCTGGTCAGCTCTCCATCACTCACCAAACTGACTCTCTAACACATTTAATGGGGTCCTGCGAGTCATGCCCGAGCTGTGAAACCCTGCTGACATGCCTCCTGTGCTCCCTGGATAGCCAGATGACTTAATATTTTTTGCTCTTCTCAGATTTAGACAATTTATGCCACTGCAATGGTACATTGTCAAAAGTCTCTCTACTTTCAGGCTCTCTTTGCTCTCTGCTATTGATGTCCAATTTCTATATCTCTACAACTTTTTGGATTGTGCCCTGAAGAGTGCAACATGGGCTGGTTCCCGGGACGCCTCTCAAAGGCTAGCCAAACTAGGCTTGATTTTTTCTTTTTGTCAGTCGTGGGGTTTGAACTCTGGGCCTGGGCGATGTCCCTCAGCTCTTCAGCTCAAAGGGAGCGCTCTAGCACTTGAGCTACAGCACCACTTCCGGTTTTATGGTGGTTTATTGGAGAAAGGAGTCTCACGGTCTCTCCTGCCCAGGCTGGCTTTGAACCGCGATCCTCAGATCTCAGCCTCCTGAGTAGCTAGGATTACAGGCGTAGCCACCAGCGCCCGGCTAGGCTTGATTTTTTGTTCAGGCTTTCTTTACTTTTTTTTCAGAAATTCGCCATCTTGAGTTCGCCATCTTGGCCACATGGTGGGTTAAGGTTTTGGCCCCATCAAACCCTTACACTTCCAAGAAGCTTGCTAATCCTCAATCCATCTATTCTAATATGCATTGCTAACAAGTTGCTCTTTCCACAGACATTGGTAACTGAGGCCCAACCATCTGATATGCTTTGTTAGCAAAGATGTCTAAATATTGTTGTCAAAAATTTTGAGTTTTGCCTTTCTTGTTTTGTGTTGTGTAGTCTAGTACAGGCTACGTGATTCTAACATATTAGGCATATCTGTGCTAAGACTCTCACATCTAACGAGTTTTGTCATTGCAGAATATTTGGTCAATTCTTGATAAGGACCAGGTAAGCTCTACTTATTATATTTGATCTCCTTGTTGCTTTCATTGTAAATAACAAAGAGCTTTTGTGGAAAAGATTGCAGTGCAAGCCAGCCTGGGCTGAAAAATCATTCAAACTCCACCTCCCAACTAACCTGCAAAGAGCCAGGCTGGAAGCATGGCTCAAGCCTCTTATCTCTAACCAGGAAACACTACAAGTGTTACCATCACTCAAAGTGGTAGAGTGCTAGCCATGAGCAGAAGTGCTCAGGGACAGTGCTCAGGCCGTGAGTTCAAGCCTCCTTGAATACCAACTGGGACTAACCATCCCAGCAATGAGCACCTAGACTCAGCCAGTCTGGGGAACAAAGGAACATGGAGAGGAGTAAGAGTAGATGATATCACAGCAGCCACTTTGTGCCTGCCCTATCAAATTTAACCAGAGCCGGGAGGTCAATAGAAGTAAGAAGACTGCACATCTAATGTCCATACCTGTCTACCATTCAAATGGACAGGAATTTATATTCGTGCCTTTGTTAATTGACTTCTTCTCTATATATAGTCACCAGGTGTCAGAAGAAGGTAGGGACATTTCTACCAACATTTTGAGCCCCAAGTCCTTCCTCTTGCCATTTATTTGCTCTCTAGTATTTTTTTCAGTACCTCAATGTGTCATGAGACTTCTCCAAACTTCGTGATGAGACTTGCCTCCTCCAGACTTTTTTTTTGC
Organism: Dipodomys spectabilis; assembly: GCF_019054845.1. Lineage (NCBI taxonomy): Eukaryota > Metazoa > Chordata > Mammalia > Rodentia > Heteromyidae > Dipodomys > Dipodomys spectabilis. The sequence goes on from NW_024871000.1 coordinate 2,609,042, forward strand.
ATTATTCTTTTTTTTTATTGTGAAAATACTGTACAGAGGGATTACAATTACATGGGCAAGATAGTGAGTACATTTCTTACCAAGCATTGTAGCCTCCTCCTTTGTTTACCCTTCCCATTCCTTCCCAGCTTCCCCCCGCCCCCCCCCCACTGAATCCTCCCCACCCCCCACTCTAAAGTTGTAAAGTTCATTTTCAACATGACAATTTGTACTTCTCATTGTTGCAACGGGTCAAACTGTATCCTTATTTAAACGACTTGTTTTTCCCCTTCCCCTCCACAAATTATACCGACATCAAATACAGTGAAAGCAGGTGTTATACTGTGGGGGAAGGACATACAAAGCAACAAAGAAATAATCTTATAAATGCTTTAGAAATATATGCATGAAAGACAAAAAACATTTAAATACATATCTTAGGGTTCATTTTCCTAACATCACCTTATCTGACCTTTTCTGCTTGACTCATATATATACTAGATATTGCAAATAAGGGAAACCATGGGACCTATGTTTCTTTGGGCTTGGCTTACTTCACTTAATATAATTTTTTCCAAGTCTTTCCATTTCCTCCCAAATGGGGCAAGGTCATTCTTTCTGATGGAGGCATAGAATTCCATTGTGTATATATACCAAATTTTCCAGATCAATTCATCTACTGAGGGGCATCTATAAAAGACCCCGAATAGCAAAAAAGCTCTTCAACGGAAAGAACACTGCTGGAGGAATATCAATACCAAATTTCAAAATCTACTATAAAGCCATAGTAATCAAAACAGCTTGGTATTGGCACAAGAACAGACCTCAGGACCAATGAAATAGAATTGAAACCCCAGAAATGAACCTACAGACCTATAGCCATCTAATCTTTGATAAGGGAGCTAAAAAAATAGAATGGAAGAAAGACAGCCTCTTCAGTAAATGGTGCTGGCAAAACTGGTTAACTACTTGTAGAAAACTAAAGCTAGATCCTTATATATCACCCTGCACCAGAATCAACTCCAAATGGATCAAAGACCTCGAAGTCAAAGCAGACACTCAGAAAATATTACAGGATGGAATAGGAGACACCCTAGGTCTCCTTGGCGCAGGACAAAATTTTCTTAATAGAGACCAGGAAACAACAAATCAAAGAAAGTTTGGACAAATGGGATTGCATGAAGTTGCAGAGCTTCTGCATGGCAAAGGACATAGCTAGCAAGATCAATAGAAAGCCCACAGAGGGGAGAAGATCTTCACTAGCCATACAACAGACAAGGGTCTCATATCTAAAATATACATGGAACTCAAAAAATTAAATCCCCCAACAACAAATCCTCAAAGAAAGAACTGCCCAATATATAAGTGGGCAAATGACTTAAAGGAAAACTTCTCTGAAGAAGAAAGAAGGATGGCCAATAGACACATAAAAGATGGCCAATAGACACATAAAAAAATGCAAATCAAAACAACATTGTGATACCACCTCACCCCAGTTAGAATGGCAAAAATCAAGAACTCTAATAACAACAGATGCTGGAGGGGATGTGGACAGAAGGGAACCTTACTTCATTGTTGGTGGGAGTGTAAACATGTCCTCCAGACTTTATCTAAGGACTCAATGCCCAAGTGACAGCTGTTGCCTTCTGCCTTCTCCCAGATGGGACCACATATCAGCCTTTTACCCTTACTGTCAATGACGCTTGCAAACAGGAAGTAGCCAGAAAGAATCTTCACCCTTGTTCATAATTATCAAATGGCTGGAATGTAAGTTCTGAACAGTGACACCTCCCTCCCTGTTGGCTCAGTTTCCACGCAATATCTGTTACATAGGTAACTGGAAGACCTGGAAGCAATCACCTTCTCCTGCTAAGTAACATCCTAGGCTACCTCTGGTCACATTTCTCCTATCTGACCTTCGGAGTGTTCCAGACCCTGGGGTCACTTCCAGATCCAGTGTGGCCACAATTTCCAGCACCTGGCCACACCTCTTCCTGTCCCTGGCCTAGATAAGTCCTGGATCAGAGGTGGGTCAACCCACTTCCTTTTCAGTCATGCCTCTCCACCATGCATGGTGTGGGCAGCCTTTTGGTAAATAAACTTCTTTTCCTGCCTGAAAAAGAAGAAATACAAATTGCCCAAAAAGAACCAAGAAGAAATAAATCAATTACAAATGTTAATAACCTACAATGAGATAGAAGAAGTAATAAGAAATCATATAACAGGAAAAGCCCAGGACCTGATGGATTCACTACAGAATTCTATAGGCGTTTAAAGAGAAGCTAATACCCATACTCCTCAAGCTCTCCAGAGAAATAGAAACAGAGGAAGTAATCCCAAACTCATTCTATGAAGCCAATATCACATTCATCCCCAAACCAGGCAAAGACCCAACAAAAAATCTCTTTGATTAAGACAGATACAAAGGTCCTCAATAAGATTGCAGCCAACAGAATCCAGAAACATATAAAAAATCATACATTATGACCCAGTAGGCTTCATCCCAGAGATGCAGGGATGGTTTAACATATGTAAGTCAATAAATGTAATCTATCACATCAACAGATCCAAGGTCAAGAACCACATGATTATCTCCATTGATATGGAAAAGGATTTTGATAAAATTCAGCACTCATTCATGTTAAAAGCTCTGGAAAAAATAGGAATAGAAGGTAAATTACATAAGACAATAAAAGCCTTACATGGCAGATCAAAAGCCAATATTATGCTTAATAGGGAAAACTACAACCAATTCCCCTAAAAACAGGAACAAGGCAAGGATGCCCAGTCTCTCCAATCCTCTTCAATATAGTTCTGGAATTTTTAGCCAGAGCAATAAGGCAAGAAAAATACATTGAAGGGATCCACACAGGAGAGGAAGAATATAAATTCACTCTTTTTGCAGATGGCATTATTTTATAAATTAATGATCCCTAAAGCTCCATCCCCAAAAACTTAGAGCTTATAACCCAAATTGGCAAAGTACCAGGATACAAAATTAACCCACAAAAATCAGCCGGCTTTCTGTAAACCAACGAAGTACAAACATAAATGCACATCAAGGAAGCAACCTCATTCACAATAACCTCAAAAAAAAGTATTTAGGAAGTAACCTAATCAAAGATGTAAAGCGTCTATTTCATGAAAACTATAAAAGCCTAAAAAAGGAATCTTAGAGGATACCAAGAAATGGAAAGACTTCCTATGTTCCTGGATAGGCAGAATTAATATGGTGAAAATGGCCATACTGCCAAAATTAATAAACATATTCAATATAATTCCCATTAAAATTCCAATGACTTACTTTACTGAAATAGAGAAAATAGTCCAAAAGTTCATATGGAACAACAAAAGACCTAGCATAGCCAAAACAATTTTAGGCAAAAGAAAGGATGCAGGAAGGATCATGATACAGGACTTCAAGCTCTACTATAGAGCCATAATAACAAAGACAGCTTGGTACTGGCAAAAAAAGAGACCCAAAAATCAGTGAGACAGGTTAGAGGACCCAGAAATATAGCCGCATATGTACAATCAGTTGATATTTGACAAAGGAGCCAAAGACATACGGTGGAAGAATCATAACCTCTTCAACTAATGGTCCTGGGAAAACTGGCCACATGCAGAAAACTAAAAGTGGACCCTAGCCTATCACCATACACTAACATGAACTCAAAATGGATTAAAGACCTTAACATCAAGCCTGAAACTCTGAAACTATTGCAGGACTGAGTATGAGAGACTTGGACTTATAGGCAAAGGCAGGAACTTCCAGAACAGATTCCCAGGGTCACAACAAATTGGAGAATGTCTCGATAAATGGACCAACCTTAAAATAAAGTTTCTGCACTGATAAAAAATAGCAATCAAACTAGAAAGAAAGTCAAATAATTGGGAAAAATATTTACCAGCAATATATCAGACAAGGGTCTAATAACCATTATATATGGTAAACTCAAGAAACTAACCCTTTGCAAACCTAACAAACCAATTTTGAAATGGTCAAGAGAGACTTCTCAGAAGAAGAGGAAAAACAGCACAGAAACACATGAGGAAATGTTCATCATCCCTGGCTGTAAAGGAAATCCAAATAAAAACATCTCTGAGATACCACCTTATCCCAGTCAGAATGGCCCACATCCTATATTCAGCCAATGACAAATGTTGGAAGGGATGCAAAGAAAGAGAAGCATTACTACATTGCTGGTGGGAATGTATACTAATAACAACTACTTGGAAAGAAGTCTGGAGGTACCTCATAAAGCTAAATAATGACCTGTCCTATGAACTGGCCATACCACTCCTAGGCATGTACTCAGAACAACAGGAACCAGTATACAAAGACACACACACACCTTTATGATTATTGCAGCACTGTTGACAATAGCCAAGATTTGGAAACATCCCAGATGAGCCACTACTGATAAATGGATCCAAAAATTGTGGTACCTATATACAATGGAATACTATTCAGCCATTAGACAGGACAAAATGATGGCATTTGTAGGAAAATGGATGGAACTAGACCAAATTATTTGAGTGAGGTAAGCCAAGAACAAAGAGACAAATGGCACAGGGTCTACCTGATATGTGGATTCTAAAGCTAAAATGCAAGAAGGTATGACAAAGTAAATAGGACTTGAGAAACAAAGGACAGCCACTCTTTTTGTTGTATCACCCTTAATGACTCCATGTTCTTGACTATGTAGATGGTAGAAATATGTATGCAATGGAGGGAAGCCAGAAGGAGGAACAGAATAACTGGGAAATTGAACAACATACAAGAAAGGGGTCCATCAGCTGCACTGGACATAGAAGAAAAATAACTAAGTAACCCAAACACAGTGATGGGAAGGGAGGAATGAGAGGGAAAGAAAGTGGAAAGAAGGGAATTTTTAGGATTTGGTAAGAAGGAATCAAGTATTTGATTGGACATGAAAACCAGTGGGGGGTATATAAAGCAGAGGGGCCCTAATAATCAGCAGGGCACACTAATCAATGTGGTCCCATGTCCTGGCCCACTGGATTGCATGGGACATACCACTAAAGGGCCAGGGTATGTTGTTGGAAGGGGTAGGATGTCATCCTCACATGATGAGCTGAGAAAAAGTGATTGGGGAATGGGCAGTTTGTGAAGTGATGTTTGAAAACTGTCAGGCACCAGACTCACTGGATTGATGGAGGGATTGAACCTATGTATACGCTGCATGGTCAGAGAAATGGAATTAGAGAAAATCAAGGGAAGGAAGTGGTAAGACAGCAGGAGGGGAAAGACTTGGTAGAGGAGGAATTTGAGGGATAGTAGGAGGAAAAGTATGCCATTTGGCCACAAGGTCAGAGAAGTGTAGGCCTGTGGATAGTGGAGAGGCTTAAAAAGAAAAAGGAAGTGATGGAAGGGAAAGGGGGAAATGAAGGAAGGTCTATGAAGAAGGAGGGAGTAAGGGAAAAGGACAAAGCCTTCCCTACTGATGTTTGGAGCTTTGGAGATGATAATTTGGGGAGTTGGTGCTTTGCAGACCAATTAAGTATGTGTGGCTGCCCATTGGAGGTCTGAGATTTGGTGGTTGGGGTTGGCTTGTCACTGAGTGTACATCCCAGGACAAGGTAAATGCAGGTACCTTTCCAGTATAAATAAAGTTATTTTCAATGTGCCTCATTGGATTGTCTCGTGTTTTATGCATCATAAGTATACACAAATTACCAGCTCCTCTGGGACACAGCAAAAACAATACTACGAGGGAAGTTTACAGCTCTGAATTCCTACATCAACAAATTAGAGAGATGTGAAACCAACAATTTAATAAAACATCTGCACCTGTTTCAAAAAGATCAGCAAAATAAACCCCAATCCAGTAGACAGAAAGAAATAATTAAAATTAAATTAGAATTAAGTAAATTAGAATCCAAAAAGCACCATAAAAAGAATCAACAAAACAAAGAGTTGGTTCTTGAAACAATTAACAAAATTGACAGACCCTTAGCAAATCTTATCAGAAAAAGAAGTGAACACACCCAAATAAACAAACTCAGAGACAAGAATGGGAACATCACCATCAGAACATTATAATGGAATACTTCTCAAACTTTATACTAATAAGTTTGAAACCTGGCAGAAATGGACCTTTTACCATCAAATATCGACATGATGAAATTCAACCAAGATGAGTTAAATCAACTTAACATGCCCATATCAAGCATAGAAATAGAAACAGCAATAAGAGACCTCACATCTCAGAAAAGCCCAGGACCAGATGGATTTACAGCGGAATTCTACAAGGCATTCAAAGCAGGGCTCACACCAATCCTCCTCCAACTATTCAATAAAATTGAAAGAGTACGTTCACTACCAAATTCATTCTATGATACCAAAATAACCGTTATTCCAAACCAGGCAGGGACTCATCAAAGAAAGAGAACTATGGACCCATTTCTTTGATGAACATGGATGTTAAACACCTCAACAAAATTGGCCAATCGACTTCAACAATTCATCCAAAAAATCATACACACGATGAAACAGGATTTATTTCAGGGATGCAAAGCTGGTTCAATATATGCAAATCATTTAATATAATTCATCACATCAACAAGAGCAATGATGAGAACCACATGGATATATCAATAGATGCAGAAAAAGCATTTCACAAGATCCAACACCGCTTTATGATGAAGAGTCTGGAAAAACTATGAACCAAGAGAACATACCTCAATACAATAAAGGCTGTGTATGACAAACCTACATCCAACATTATAATTAATGGTGAAAAACGAAAGCCATTTCCTCTTAACTCAGGAATGAGAAAAGGATGTTCACTCTCTCCACTTCTCTTCAATTTAGTATTAGAATGCCTACCTACAGTTATAAGACAAGATGCAAACATAAAAGGGATCCAAATAGGGAAAGATGATATAAAACTCTCCCTCTTTGCAGATGACATGGTCTTGTATTTAAAGAATCCCAGAGACTCCACTCCCAAATTACTCACGTTGATTCAAAACTTTGGCAAAAAAGCATAGTATAAAATTAACTCAAAAATCAATGGCTTTTCTGCATGCCAACATTGAGAAGTGTGGCTGAAATTAGGAAAGCAACTGCATTCATAATAACCCCACAAAAAATAAAATACCTGGGAATTAGCTTAATCAAAGAAGTGAAGGACCTTTATGATGAAAACTTTAAAAACCTGAAAAAGGAAGTCAAAACGGAACTTAGAAATTGGAAAAACCTCCCATGCTCCTGGATCTGAAGGACCAACATCGTGAAAATTGCAATACTTCCCAAGGCTATCTACTAATTCAATGTGATACCTATGAATATTCCAAACTCATTCCTCAAGAAAAGAGAAGAGGCAATCCAAAAATTCATATGGAACAATAGAAGACCCCGAAGAGCACAAATGATCCTTAACAGAAAGAACAGTGTTGGAGGAATATCACTACCAAATTCCAAGCTCTACTACAAAGCCATAGTAATCAAAACAGCTTAGTATTGGCACAAGAACAGACCTCAGGACCAATGGAATAGAATTGAAAACCCAGAAGTGAACCTACAGACCTATAGCCACCTAATCTTCGATAAAGGAGCTAAAAAAATAGAATGGAAGGAAGATAGCCTGTTCAGTAAATGGTGCTGGCAAAATTGGTTAATCACTTGTAGAAAACTAAAGCTAGATCCTTATATATCACCCTGCACCAGAATCAACTCCAAATGGATCAAAGGCCTCACAGTCAAACAAACACCCTGAAAACATTACAGGGTGGAATAGGAGAAACCCTAGGCCTCCTTGGCACAGGCCGAAATTTTCTTAATAGAAACCCAGAAACACAAAAAGTCAAAGACAGGTCGGACAAATGGGATTGCATGAAATTGCTGAGCTTCTGCCTGGCAAAGGACAAAGCTAGCAAGATCAATAGAAAGCCCACAGATTCGGAGTTCTTCACTAGGCATACAACTGACAAGGGTCTTATGTCTAAAATATACCTGAAACTCAAAAAATTAAATCCTCCAGCAACAAATCCTCAAAGAAAGAACTCCCCAATAAATAAGTGGGCTAAAGACTTACAGAGAAACTTCTTTGAAGAGGTAAAAAGAATAGTGAATAGACACACGAAGAAATGCCTAGCCATAAAAGAAATGCAAATCAAAACAGCATTGAGATACCACCTCACCCTAATTAGAATGGCTATAATCAAGAACTCTAATAACAATAGAAACTGGTGGGGATATTGGTGGGACTGTATACTTGTTCAACCACTTTGGAAAGCAGTATGGAGCTTCCTCAAAAGACTCTACATAGAATTCCCCAATGACCCAGCACCCCCACTTTTGGACATTTAACCAAGTGATTACAGACAATACCATACTAAAGCTACCAACACAACTATGTTTCTTACAGAATTATTTACCATAGCTAAGATACGGTTCCTACCCAGATGCCCCTCAGTAGATGAATGGATCAAGAAAAGGTGGTTTATATACACAATGGAATTCTATGTGTCCATCAGAAAGAATGGCATTGCCCCATTTGTCAGGAAATGGAAAGCCTTGGAAAGAATTATATTAAATGAGGTAATCCAGGCCCAAAAAAACATAAGTGCCATGTTTTCCCTTATTTGCAATAACTAGTATATGTCTGAGACAAACAGAAACTGTCAGACAAGTTGATGGTAGGAGAAATGAACCCTAAGATAAGGACTCAAATTGTTTTTTGATTATTTGTTGCTTTTTATGTCCCTCCCCCACGGTATAACACCTGTTTTCACTGTATTTGATGTTGGTATAATTTGGGGATGGCAAGGGAAAAACAAATTGTTATACAGGTGGACTAGTTACCACAATGATATGTACAAGACATTATGTCGAAAAACGAACTTTACAACTTTGTTGTGGAGGGGATGGTGGGGTGGTAGAAGGGGAGATATGAAGGGATGGGAAGGGGAAACAAAGGAGGAGGCAAAAATGCTTGATAAGAAATGTACTCATTACCTTGTTCATGTAAGTGTAAACCCTCTGTATTTTCCACAATAAAAAATCATAAAATAATAAAGTAAAATTCATGTCAATTTTGTTTTGTCAGTCGTAGGGCTCTAACTCTGTGCCTAGCCACTATCCCTCCTCTCTTCTGCTGAAGGATACCACTGTATCTCTTCAGCTACAATGCCGTTTCTAGTTTTCAAGAGATATATTGGAGATAAGAGTCTCACAGATTTTTCTGCCCAAGCTGACTTTGAACCACTATCCTCACATCTCAGAGTTTTGGGTAGCTAGGATTACAGGCATGAGCCAACAAAGCCCAGATCTAAGACAATTTTTTAAAAAAGTAAACTTATTGAAACTTCTGGCTTTTTCCAATAAACAATCTTACTTTTTCAACATTAGTTTATAATTATGATTTATTTTTAGATGTAACTGTGAATTTTTTAATTGAATCATATATGAGTTTTACTATTTCTCAGTATCTCACAAAAATCCACAGTTATTGACTTTCCCCAAAGACAATTATTACATACTATATTACTTACTATTATTATTACACTCTTATTACATATAATGTGAAGTGAAAATAGTTTGGATCATTTCAGATAAATTAGTAGTGGCTATTTTAGAATTATAAATTCACACCTGTGATTTTAAACGAAGGAAAGAAGTTTTTCGAGTTAAAATGAAGTATGAATGTGTAGTGCGTCCTAATTGAAACAAAAATTCTGAATTCATACAGACAAAATTATTTTCTTTCCACTTATGACTTTGCAGTAATACTATTGGAAATAGTGAGGCAAGAGGAGGAAGAATTCAATCTTTTTTTTTTTCTTTTTTTCAGTCGTGAATCTTGAATTCTGGGCTAGAGCCCTGTCCCTGTGCTTTTCAGCTCAAGGCAAGTGCTCTACCGCTTGAGCCCTAGCCGGACTTCTGGTTTTCTAGTGGTTTATTGGAGATAAGAGTCTCAAAGAGTTTCCTGCCCGGGCTGCCTTTGAACCATGATTCTCAGATCTCCGTGATCCTCCTGAGTAGCTAGAATTACAGGCGTGAGCCACCGGTTGCCCGCAAGGAGGAAGAATTCAAGTCATGTCAAACAATGTCTCTGTATGAAGACCTGCTTATTCCTAGTTGCAACAAAATTTCAAGTGTCTATCTTAGAATTGTATTTAGAAAAGTTCTGAATCATTGATTCCTTTTGTACTTTCTGTTATAGGAAACAAAATATAGACACAAAACAATTGTAATAAAATGCACACATATGTTGAAGTCATAACTGGAAAAACAACCAACAAAGTAGAATTCCCCCAGGAACAAAAGCATGTTGTACCAGTTTTTTTTAAGCACAAAATCCTCAAATACATGTTAACTTGGCATAGAGCCATAAAGACAACTGTGTCTCAGAAATACAGTTGTGTGAATTTGTAATTAAATTCATTTAGATGAAGCTAATATAGCAAATCCCTTGAATGGATCAAATTGTTTAAAACAAATGTGACTCTATGCGGAGTGAGATCTGCACATATTTGAAAGAATAAAGTAACAAAATCATGACATACTTAAAAAATTCAGAAATGTAATGAATAACTTCAATAGTATTCATATTGAGAACTAATTCCTACTGATTTAAGAAGAAGAAATATGCAAATAGTAGAATCTGAGCATTGTAAATGAGTGTGCATAATTTTAAACTACTCTAAATTACACTTTGTAGAAGACTGAATGTGGCTTATCTAAAGGAAAACATCAACACATGATATGAATGAAATTAAAAATCTCATTAAAAGAGTGAAGTAGTTTCTGGAAAATAATAGTTTAATAAATAGTAGTCAAAATCTAGTACTGACAAAATTGCATATCTATTTATTTAGATCCAAAAAAGACCCAAGTTACTCGTGCAGATTTGAAACTTTGGCAAAGTATCAGTATACATCTGTAATATTATTATGGGTGTTGACTCTGGCAAGGAATTCATTCCCTCTTCGATCTGACAAATGAATATATGAAAGAACTTCTCCAACTAAATATCAAGACCTAACTAAACATATAACCAGAAAAGACTTCATGTAAGCCGTATTGCAACTGGGGTAAAAGAAAAATCACTCTTACTGATTCTGTATTTATTGTAAATGTTGATTTTTTTCATAAATTATTTCCTTTAGCTTGCATTTTTAAAACATTGTGTTACATGATGTATATCTTAATAACTAATTTTGGATGCTTCATTAAATTTTGTTCTGAGTATAATGTCTCACTTCAGTTCCTAATCCATGAAATGATGTTGATTACAAAAAAAAAATCTAGTAACCACTGTTTGTAATACACAAAATCTCATAAGCATGACACTAGTAAGCATTGGTTAATATTTTGATATCATGGTTTCATGACTGATGAGGCCTATCTACATGAGTATCATCGTACCTTGATTCCTCAGCCTGAATTTTGCTACTGTTAAAAAATATTTATACCTTTATTTGTCACCGATCAGAGATTAAATTTGAGTATAAAGCCTAAGGAAAATTATAAAGTAAGAATTTAGCTTTTCTGGATATAAAGTAAACAAAATTCAGCATAGAGAAACTAACTGGTTTGAATTCAACCAATTTCTCCAAAACATTCTAAGCATTTCCTTACGATGTGTATTGTTCTCAAGAAGGGAATGGGTAATGTGAGGAGAGGACTAACCAAGCATTGTCTTCAAATATACATAATTTGGATTACCCTCTACATTTGGATATAAGCATTTCTGATAAAAAACTGTTTGAATAATTGATTTTCAGGTCAGGTATAATATATCCTAGTTTCATATACCAAACTACATTCAGAAAATCGTATATACTAATTAACTAAAGAACGTCCTGGCAGAAAAATGGCATCTCTATACTATGTGATGCCCAATTCTTAGGTATTTCATTATGCCTCCATTTAATGAATGTGATTGTTTAAATGATTCATGAAGTATTAATTAAAATTGATCAGTGTCCTATAATATAATGGTGTATAATTTTATCCTAGAATCATTTAAGAACAGCCCATTCAATCATGACATACATCACATTCCTGGTATTCAATCGGACAGGAATGAGTTTCTTAGGATCTTCTGCCATTTGGAGATGGCAGGACCAGGATTCCAACTATAGGCTCCAGCTCCCACCACTTAAACCTGAGGATAGGTAACTGTCCAAGAACATCAGCAAAACCAGTGATTAGACTGTCACCAATGGCTCTCAGCAGTCCTCCTTGATACTTACAAGGTTGTGATAGGAGGATCATAGTCAAAGACACCATAGGCAGGAAAGTCCTTGAGACCCCTGTCCACCTTCAGTGCCAACAAAGCCAGAGGTATAGCCATATGGCTCAGTGATTGAGAGCTAGCCTTAAGCAAAAGCAGCTCATGGACTGTGCCCAGATCCTGAGTTCAAGGTTTGGGACTGGCAACAAACGGACATACACAATATGTGCAGCCATCCAGCTAAAGCAGGTCACCCTCTTGTCCCCAACTGGATTGGACAAAGTTCCCTGGGAAAGGGGCTGGGGGAGCCGCTGTCATCTTGACTCCACCCATGCTGCCTGCATCACAGGATTCCGGCCACAACCCCATTCTTTCAGGTTTCTTTCTGACCAATGGGATACAAGAATGGTGGCCACACCCACATTCCATGATGCCCAGCATTAGGATTCCCTTTGGTGTTTGACACTACCAACAGCAGTTGAAGGTAGAGGTGGCTGAGTGGTGAGCATGCCACATGAGGCGACTTTGTAGTAGAGTGGAAAATTGATGTCCTAGTCAGACAGTGAGAGAATAGAGGATTTCCCAGAGCCTGGGAATGTGGCCAGCCTATCTTTCCCAATCCCAGCACTCAGATGTCTGAAACAACAGGACTCCGTGAAAGAGCTACAGGCAAGAAACTACTTCCAGAAAACCAGCAAAGGAATCCTCCCATCATACCTGCAACATTCAAGAAAACAAACAACACAAAAAAGGGAGGGATCCCAAGACAAACACCACTGGGGAGCGTGATTCAACAGAGGGTCTGGCCAAAGGTGATGCAGACTGTGGACCTTCCCTGCCTTTGGATACAGTCACAGCCACCAGGGGCCAGAGTATCAAAGATCCTGATACAATCAAGGATCTGCAGAGGTGCTAGTGACACGTGGTGCCCACCCTGGACAGCAGCAAAGAAGAAACCAGACAAGATTTCACCACTGAAGCAGGAGAAAACAGACCTGCAGGATCGACCAGAGAAAGAGAGGGAGAAGATAGCCCAGTTGCATGAAGCACCAGAAACAGAGCTATAGATCCACAAGTCACCCATACAGAGGTTGATTTCAGCAGAAAGAGATTTATAATCTGCACCGGCCCAAGTGAAGCAGGTGGCCAATGACAGATAAATGGAGCATTAAGCTCTTACCAGCCACCTGCAGGCCACAGAGCGGTGTGTGGCAGAACTGGATATGGTGGCTTCTGTGGTCACTGCTGCACAGAAGGAAACTGAAATGTTCTTTGAAAGGCTGAACGATGTGACCCTTCAGCTTGAGGAAAAGACCAGAAGCTTCGATGACCTGCAGCAAGTGAACACAGAGTTGCAGGAGAAGCTGGAAGTGCTCTGGACACAGAATAGCACCAGAAGAACAGAATCTGCAAGTTCCAACTAGTGCTGATGGGGCATGAGTTACTGAAGGGATTACTGGACAACCTGAGCTGGATGGTGACCTCAGCAAGTCTGGTGACAGACACATTCACAGAGGACCTAAGCATTAAGAGGAGCCTGAGCATGGAAAGAGGAGACTCAGTGGCTGACTGAGCAGGTGAACCAACTGACAGAGGAGAAGGAGAGAAGGGTGAGGCAGGTGCTGGATTATGAGCTGGGGGAACTGAGAAAGAAGCTGACAGAGCCATGGCCTCCCGCAGGACCATCTTAGGCAGAGTTGCAGTTGCAGGCCTAGGCCTACTGCACACAAATGGAGTTGAAAAAACTGGAGTAACAACTTCACATCCAGGTCCAGGAAAACCAGAATCTCTTCTCCAGAACACAGAGCAGCAGGAGCAACTGAAGAGACTGGAGGATAAGGCCAAGGTTCTGCAGGAGATACCCTAGATCCCACAAGGTGCATGTGTGTGTGTGTGTGACCCATTGCCAGAGGAAGAACTGGCCCTGCTGTGGGACACTCTCCAAGGTCGAGCGGTGAGAAGGAGGAGCTCACCAGCATCCTGGACTCAGGGCAACAAGTGAAGAAATAACTGCGGGAACACCTAGACCATTCAGAGGAGAAGATAGAGGAATGGAAAGAGGTGGCTGAGAGAGAGAGAGAGAGAGAGAGAGAGAGAGAGAGAGAGAGAGAGAGAGAGAGAGAGAGAGAGAGAGAGAGAGAGACAAGCATCTTGGGAGCTGCAGGAGCAGCAGGAGCAGTCCCTGGCCCAGCTGCAGGTGCTCAGAGCCACCAGTGTGCAGCACATTGCCTCCAATGAGCAGCTGAACGCTGAGGCAGACCCAGCTGCTGGAGCTGCTGAAGCAAGTGCAGAGCCTGAACAACTGGGGGGACCAGGTGGTGCCCCCAAAGTGGCAGGACACTCTCAAGTGCCTGGAAGTAACCAGACCATAGGAGGAGCACCTGCAGGCCCAGCTGAGCTTCCTGGCTTTACCTGGGGAAGTGGAAAGTGTGAGCCCTGAGGAAGAAAAGGAGAGGAGGTTACTCCCCCCAACGTGACCATCCCAGAGGATGGAGACATGCCCCAGACCTAGAGGGACGTGGATCTGTGAGCCCTCTCAGAGGCTTAGATCCACAGGGGAAAACTCCTGCTGCAAGAGCAGAAGCCCTGCTGCAGGTGTCAAGCCCACCTGCAACTCAGTGCCAGACAGAGCTGGAGCCACAAGCCCCCTGCTCTGTGAGCTGCCACCATAGCTGGTGTTGGGATGGCAAGTGAGACACGTGGGCATCTGAGAAGAAAATCTGCTTCATCCACGACCTGTCTGATGAGGTATACTTCCATAGTCCTGTGGATGAGCTCCACCATCAATGTAGCCAGCTGTCTGCACACATCCGCACCATCGAGGAGTCCCTCATGGCATGTAAAGAGCAGATGTTTGTCCTGGATGAGCTGTGTCAGGAGAAAGCTGAGCGCGTGTGCTGGCTCTCCCAGGAGAAGATGGAGAAGAAGAGAGAGCTGCAGGAGCTGCTGTGGGTCCTTGCAGGGGAAGGCGTGGACAGTGAGCTCCAGATGCCAGCAGAGGCTGACCCCTCTCCCCCACTGCTTCAGATGCCTCAGGCTCTGGGGTGGGTAAAATGAGCGAGGAACAGAAAGGTTTTGAAGAATTGCAACTTCAAGACAGCTTGGAAACTGCCAGAGGAGAGGTCGGGGTTTTAACCCTATGGATGACTCCCCCATGGAGCACAACCTGCGGCAGATGTCCCACATCCAGAGCCGCCTACAGCTTGAGGGCTCAGGCAGGGAGCACTCCCTCCCTTTCTTCTGTAGACTGATGTGGATGATAACTCTCTATGTGACATACTTACTCTCAAAAGCCTCGGCAGCCACCAGAAGTAGGTTGCAGGTGGCCTTCTCTCAGGCCCCGATCTGCCACAAGATGGGGGTAAACTATGGGTCAGGTAGGGCAGAGGCTTCTGGGAAGTGGCCCAAATTCAAGGGACATCTTATGGTCCATTGGTGGCCAGGGAAGTGACCCATGTTATGCTTATCACAAAGAATAAATTGTTTTCAAAGGGAAGAAAAGCCTCCAACAAAGATTTGTTCTTCCAGTCCTGGGGCTTGAGCTCAGGGCCTGGCCACTGTCCCTGAGATCTTTTTGATCAAAGCTGGTGCTCTACCAGTTGAGCCCCACCTCCCCTTCCACCTTTTTCTGTATGGAATGAAACCCCTTGTGTCAGGCATGCTAGGCTACCAATCTACCACTGAGCAACATTCTCAGCTAGGATGATTCCCCCCATCCCAAACCCATATGGCCATTGCTCAGATAAATAGGAAATAGGGGCTAGGATGAATATGAAGCACAAGCCTGGTTCACACAGAAATATTCCCCTGCGTCCTCTTGGACCCACTTATTTGTAGTTTCTCTTCTACCATTGAGGGATGAGAGAGGGAGGGGGGAGTCTTTAGAGAGGAGTACCGGGAACAATGGCCCCCTGACCCCACAACCTACCTCACACAAGTGGTCCTCTAGATTCCAATCTTAGCTGACTCAATGTGGATTCTACACTGTCTCCTCACCTCTTCAATGTCAGGATGAAATAAATGTCGGCTCTGGCCTCAGCCCCCACACAGGGTAGAAGCTCCTAGTCCCATACCGACTTCCATCTCTGACTGCCCCGAGATAGGCCAGACCCACCACTCACCACAATGTTGGTGGCAATGACGTCATGTATGGATTCCAGGAAGATGGTCTGTAGCAAAGAGCAGAAGCAACAGAGTGAGCGGGGCAGAAGAATATGGTGGGGGTGATTGCTCTGAGATCTTCCTCCTTGGAGCCCTCCTGTCAAGCCAGAGCCATGCTAACCAAAGCATGGCCAAGGCCAGAGTGTGAGATGAGATAGAGGAACACAGAACTAAATGAGGTACTGCTTTGTCTTGGAGCACTTGAAAATTCCAATTATATTTGACCCATACCAATCCCAAAGCCAACATGCAATGCCTCTACTTGTTGTTGTTGGCTGTGAGCACTGTCCCTGAGCTCTTTTTCTCAAGGCTGGCACTCTACCACTTGAGGCACAAGGACACTTTTTGTTTTCTGATAATTCATCGAGGATAAGAGGCTCACACACTTTCCTGCCCAGGCTGGCTTGGCACAATAATCCTCCAGATCTCAGCTTCCTGAGTATCTAGGATGACATATATGAGCCACCAGTGCCCAGCATGTGATGCCTTTTGAAGGCATCTTGGCAAGTCTGTATAAGGAGTCCCAAAGGGTCTGGATAGACCACAACCCAATCAAGGAGCTGTGATGGGGGAAGGCTGACTTTCTAACCATACTGTTCCCCAAAATTAAAGATGCCAGGTGGTTTTGTATGCAACAAACACCTAGGCCAACAGCCATGAGGCTTAGTGGGGAAAACGTGGAGAATACCTAAAGATTGCACTGTAGAAATCTCTGATTTTGCATGCATGTGGTGTGTGTGTGTGTGTGTGTGTGTGTGTGTGTGTGTGTGTGTGTGTGTGTGTGTGTGTGTGTGTGAACTCAGGGCCTAGGCTCTATCCCTGAGTTTTCTTGCTCAAGCCTAGTGCTCTTCCACTTGAGCCACAGCCCCACTTGCTTTTTGATGGTTAATTTTATGTAAGAGTCTCAAGGACTTTCCTGTCCAGGGTGGCTTCAAAGCATGACGGGGGCCCCAGGGCAGTAAGAGTAAACATAACTCACAGGTACAATCACTATGGTGGGTGACTCCTGTCTCCTCGTGGCCAGACGTGAGACATGCAGCCCCATGTCATCATCCTCTAGAGTTCAATTGGGGGAAGTGACCAGGGCCAAGCTGACTTTTGCTCACCCTGAGTACTGATGCCAGAGCAGGTCTGTTCCACCCTAGGCCAAGAGAGTTCCAGGAGGCCCGGCTCCCAGAGGCACAAGGAAAGGAAAGATCAGCTCCAAGCTGAGCTAAGAGCCTTTGCCCACAGATACCCCAAGTTGGCCTTCCTAATCACCATAAGACCTGTCAAAGAATAAACAAAAAAAAAATTTTGGAGCTGTGCCTCCAAGTGCTAGAGCTCTAGATTGAACCAAAGAGCTCAGGGTCAGGGCCCCCAAGCATTGAGTTCAAGACCCTCACCTGATCCTCCCGCAGTTTAGCTAAATATGAACTAGTAGGATTTGTGAAGTGTTTCTGAAGAATGGTGATACTGAAGAAAGCATCCTAATTCTAATGAAAACTGCACTTGTGACATACAGCTATGTGCTGAGTCCTTCACTGGGTCCTGTTTGCTGGGTCCTTCCGACATGGGGGTTTTGTGCAGAGTCCTCAAAACGTCCTGTTTGCTGAGTTATCCCAAAGGGTGCTATGTGCTGAATCCCTGAGAAGAATGGGACCTGCTTGTTTTTGGGTACTGTGCTGTGTCCATTACACAGCTACTGTATGCTGAGTCCTTCTAAAGGTGCAGTGTGCTAATTCATCCCAAAGGGTACTGCTATGTGCTGAGTCCTTGAGATGAGACGGATAAGGTGAATTTTTCAAGTGCTATGTGACGAGTCCTTTACACGAGGTGCTCTGTACTGTCCTTCAAATGGTGCTATGTGCTGAGTCCTTTGACAATGTTGTATGTGCTGAGTCCTTCCACAGGGTAATATGTGCTCAGTCCTTCAAAATTGTGCTATGTGCTGTGTTTTTCGAAGGGTGCTGTGCACTATTCTACACAGTGTGCTATGTACCCAGCCCTTCAAAGGGGGCTGTGTGTGGTCTTAACACAGGGTGCTATGTACTGACTCCCTGAGAAAGAATGGTATGCATTGAGTTTTTCAAAGCATGCCATGCACTTAGTCCATTACCTTGTGGGCTATGGACTCCCTCCTTCAAAGGGTGCTGTGTGCTGAGTACTCTACACAGGGTACTATATGCTGAGTCCTTCAAAGGGAGCTGTGTACTGTGTCCTTTACACTGGGTGTTTTGTGCTGTTTTTGGAAGTGTGCAGTGTGCTGACTCATCTCAAAGGGTATTATGTTCTAAGTCCTTGAGAGGTAGTTTTCCCCAACAATCACACACACATAAACAGACACAAACAAACATATACACACAAACATACACACAAGGGTCACCGTGCACCTTTTAGGTGTGTTGAGTGGAGGAGGATGGAGGAGAGTCTCCTCCAGCGGTGGGACTGAGGGGAGATTTGATACCCAGGGCAGGTACTGGGGTTGGGAGGGAGTGATGAGTTGAGGTGAGGCTACAAGTTCCATGGCCTGGAAGCCTTTGGTCCCAGTCAGGGCTTGGCTTGCAGCCAGGGGTGGGGGCCAGGCCTGAAAGGAAGAGGGGTAAGGGGTCAAGAGAAGGAGGGGTCGGGGCCCAAGGCACACTCTCATGGCAGCAGTGGCCAGGGGCACGAATCAGGGGAGGGCAAGGGGGTGGGCATGCCCGGCAGGAGCAACACAGCCCAGGAGAGGAGTGGGGGCAGAGAGAGAGCAGAGAGAAGAGCGAGTACACATAAGAGCAGGTGGCTTCATCAGCTGGCGGCCTCGCTAATCATAGTGCAGTTTCTGGTGGGGAGCATAGAGCACATGGAGCTGGCAGGCACATTGCCACAGGTAGCCACGTGGAGGCATGGTGGCCATGGCAGCCCTGAGACTGAGGTCCCGGCAAGAGGGGCACTGGAGCGGCTTAGGTGGGAATGGTGTTGGCTGAAGAAGAGGAGCAGGGGCCACATGCAGCTCTGCCATGTGCCCGCAGATGCCCCTGCCCCTTCCCAGCAGCATTGCATTTCAAACATGGCACTTTCGGCTCTGACCAGCTGCACCTCTCACAGTTGCCCAGAGGAGATGGTGTACCCTGGCCGGCTTGCGGCCCCTAACTGGTCGCCACTGCTGGTCCTAGGACTCTGGACCCATGTGTACCCGGAGCCACCACCTACTGCTCTCCCATTAGTACACATGAGTGGTGGCTCTGAGGGCCCACAGCCTGGAAACACTCTGGCTAACCAACCACTAACCTGGACCTGCACCTCCTGCCTCCCCTTTCTTGTCTCCTCCTCGAGTTCACCCTCCCCCCCCCCCACAGTCTGCCATGTCCTTGTCACAAATGTGCCCCAGGGATGGGGGGCAGGGGTGTGTGTTGACCTGGGGATCCCACCCCC
The DNA here is from genome assembly GCF_019054845.1 of Dipodomys spectabilis. Taxonomy (NCBI): domain Eukaryota; kingdom Metazoa; phylum Chordata; class Mammalia; order Rodentia; family Heteromyidae; genus Dipodomys; species Dipodomys spectabilis. The sequence continues at coordinate 2,628,787 of NW_024871000.1, forward strand.
ATTCCTAGTGGCCAGTGTCCCAGGAAACAGGGAGATGCAGGAATGGGTGAGGAGGGGTGCCACAGAGCTTCTGGCCTGGAGCAGTGGGAGCCACACAGCCGCACATCTGCACCCTTCCTCTCTCTCGTAGAAACTGGTGGCTTTAATCAGAGGTGGGGAGCAGCACCTCCACACCTACCTTCGCGAGTCTTTTTCTTTTTGCTGGGGGTCATGGGTGTTGGATGCAGAAGATAGGCCCTCCTTGCTGTGTGAGCCCTTGTCTTCTGTGCTCAGTCACCCTTTCACCTGAGGAGGGTCCCAGAAGAGCCCACTAGGTATGTGAGGGTACTTGGAGTCAGACAGAAAGTGAATATCTGCGAGGAATATATCCACTCCAACCCACATACACCGAGCCTGTCTGCCCTCCCCGCCTTCCCAGCTGTCAACAGTACTCACAGGGTGATCACATTTCCCAGCTCTCCCAGCATCTGCTGATGCTCCCTGTCCATCTGGACTCCTCGTCCTCCCCAAAAATCCACCAAGTCACCCAGAAGCATCTAGGCTGAAAGTAGGTAGTCCATCCATGTATGTAGCCTTTAAGACCCTATCCGTTTCCCCAACACTTCCCCAAACCCAGGTCAGACACCCCCTGGGGCACCATGACCCCTTGCTTGTTTTCAGCCCCGGCTCTGAGGAGCCACATATCTCGGGACACCTTCACCAAGTGTCCTGACATAGGGTTTTGGTGAATGGGGAGTCAAGGCTGATTGATCCCAAAGGAAAGTGTCTGGCCTTGGAGAAAGGGAGAGGCATGGGTTGTTCTGCCTTATTAGAGTGGTGCTCCCTTTGGTTGGATCCCCTGTTCTGACCAGGCAACCCCCGTGCGCCAGCTTGTACCTTGTCCCAAAGGAGGAACCAACAAATTCAGGAGAGGCACTGCTCTGAGTCTGTTTGTGTGTGTGTGTGTGTGTGTGTGTGTGTGTGTGTGTGTGTGAGTGTGTGTGTGTGTGTGTGTGTGTGTGCATGAGAGATAGAGAGGGAGCACAAGAGAGAGGGGGGAGAGAGAGAGAGAGAGAGAGAGTGAGAGAAAGACAGACAGACAGACAGACAGACAGACATATCATCTTTCTCCTTATACAGCCTGACTGTGCTCAGGTGAGTGATCCCTTGGCAAATCGCAGGTGCTGCATGGACTAATCTTCTGACACAGTTCTGGATTTGTGTGTGTGTGTTTGTTCGTTTGTGTGTGTGTATTTGTGTTTGTGTGTGTGTGTTGGGAGAGCAGGGAGATGAGAACAATGAAAACATATTTAAGGCACCATGTCTACAAAGAGCAAAAGCATTTTATTTGTGTGTATGTGTGTGTGTGTGTGTGTGTGTGTGTGTGTGTGTGTGTGTGTTGTTCTTTTTTCATCAATGCCAAGTATGAGTCTAGCGATAATTTGTGTTTTCTCCTTCACCATTTCATGGCTCCTTTGGGGAAGGTTTCAGTACATGTTCCTTTGCACCTCTCTCTTCTCCCTTTCCTGTAGCCCACAGTAGCTGCTGGGTCTGTGTGGGTCTCTCCTAGGAGGCCTGTGTGAACCACAGACCAGAATGGACACCTGTCCTTCTGTCTTCAGCCAGAAGGCTCGTGAGGCAACTGTGACCACACCCGTACTCTTCCAGCCAGACAGTCTGCTCTAGTGTGTACAGTTGGAGTAATTCAAGGGTTGGGAGTGTGTCTGCCAAATGTAATTAGGGAATGAGATTGGGGGGGCGATAGTGCAGGAGCTGTGATGCTAGAAGTCTATGAGGAGTGGTGAACGTTGTGACATGGCAGATGGTTCACCACGACAGAGAATGAGAGGGTAAACTTACCCAGGGCATTGACTGTGTCTATGGGGACTCCAGGCCCCCACTGATGGCATGGATTCCCTTCCGGGTCAATGTACTGGTGGACAGTCCTCCCTGGAGTCCTGCAGACTCCAGTCTGTGTCCGGCCTGGGCCGTTTCCAGCTGGGCAGTGGTAAGCAAGTGCGTTCCCCCTGCTAGAGCCTGCTTGCTAACTGCCGTGGCAGTTAGCTAGGGCTCTCTGAATGCCACTTTCTGTAAACTGATGTAGGCTGTCTGGAAGAAAAAGCAGATCACTGAACTTAGAACCCTTCAAGTTTGATTGGGACAACTGAAATGCAATGTTTTCCAGGTTTTTTTTTTTTTTTTTTCTTGAAGCTGGCTATTTCCACTAGCACCTGGGATGAGGGGTCAAATCATGCAGACGATTTCAGCCTCTGAACAATGACATTCAAAGCAGCACGGGAAGAGTTCCCAAGCGAGATGGTCTCCTGTAATGAACGTCGTGCCTTGACTGACTTTCTTTGGCAGCTGTTCATTCTCCTCCGGCTCTCTCTAGGGTGACCAGCACAGTCAAGGATGTCCTGGGGAGCAGAGATTGTGACCTCACCATCCCTAGCCTGCCAGCTATGAGCAGAGACGATTCCCAGCACCTGCACTGGACTCTGAGAGATTCAGAAACCAGGGATACCTCGAGGATCCTTACTCTGCAACATGAAACTTGGGGGCCGGATGTGGTAATCCTGACTGGCCCCAGGGGGAGGTGAGGAGGCCCCTTGAGCCAGGACTTCAGCTCACAGAAACCTCATTCACAGCTAAGTGGGGAATTGAGTGCCACAGAGCTGGTCAGCTGCTGGACAGAGATCTTTGAGAAGATAGGCATCCCAGAGTCCCTGGAGTCCAGAGAGTACATAGTGGCTCACACCTTCAGAGCCAAAACAGTTAAGTGTGGTGGCACCAGGAGGGGGTAAGACAGAGAAGGGAGAACTGTGGGAGAGCTACATAAGGCTTCACCCCCTCTCCCCCACAGAGGATTCTTACTTGAATCAGATGGGACTTTTCTGTAGTATTGTCATAGACAGATGTTCATTTATGTATCCAATAAACCATTACAGTGTGCACCAGGCTCTGGGGGGTCATAGACAATGAAAAGTTCCAGAACTGGTTCCACAGCCCATGTAGAAACCTTGGATTGATGTGGATGCCAGGGCTTCAAGACTGTCATCCTAGCTACTTAGGAGGCTGAGATCAGAGGATTGAGGCTTTTGGCCCAGGCAGGAAAGCCTGTAAGACTCTTGTCTTCAATTAACTACCAAAAACAAATGCCAGAAGTGGATGTGTGGCTCAAGACATAGACTGCTAGCATTGAATAAAAAGCCTTGGGGACAGCACCTAGGCTCCAAGTACAAGGCCCAGGACTGACACAAAGAAAATAAAGAGAGAGGGGAGGGAAGGACAGAAGGAGAAAAAGAGGAAAGGAAGGAAGAAGGGAGAACATGCAAGCCTTGGTTTGGAGTCCCTGGATCAAGGGAGCCAACTATTCACAATCTCTGTGGGGACAGTTTCAGAGTCTAAAGCCATTATGTAGGACCAAGCCACTGACACCTCAGCAACTTCATGCCATTCAGGAGCTGTGTGGTCACCGACTCTAGAGGGAATCAGCCTCGGGTTGAACCTAGGGCTCAGGGTGGGTCACCAGGTTTCAATTATCCCTAGCCTCATCGAGTTTATTTTCTGGTCAGATAAGAAGAAAGTTTCCAAGGGCTAGGGAGGTATTGGGTGAGAGAGTTTCAATGGGGAGGCAAGGGATAAGCAGGAATTTGAAGAGGGAGGATGGTCCCAGGTCAGGTGTGTCAGGAAATTGGTGCCATGACCTCACCAGACAACATAGACTACAAACCTTTCATCCAGACACACTGCTATTAAAAGTCCTGGCACCTTAGGTTCATCATTGACGACCTGGCTGTGGTTCACTGCAGGATGCCTGTGCAGTACATCCTTGGGGCTAGGATTTTCCAGGGCTCAATCTGACGATACCTCCCCGGGTGTTCATTCCTCCACCAAAGACTGAGGTAAGCATGTCACTGCCACAGGAAAGCCTGGAAATGAGGGCAGGAAGTGGGTCTCTTGTCTGGCTCAGTCTTTAGTGTAGATGGCAGATCTGGGATTCAGAGAGGGCAGGCTGACGGTGTGGCAGATCTGGGTAGAGGCTGGGTGGAAAACCAGAGGCACTGGGCTCTGAGCAGGGTTGTTTCTTTGATAATACTCACAACATAGGTACATTTCTGGGATAGAGCAGCCCTTTTCACCTCCCCAAGATGGACCTAGATCTCCCTAGTTTCCATCCCTTGACCAGGAAACCGTTTAGTTCCCATATCATGTGATTGGATAACTAGACCTTACCTCACTGCCCAGTGCTGAGGCAGGACAGTGAGAGAGCCTGAGTCTTCGATAAGGTCAGGGGATCTTCAGTATGAGATGGTACTTGAATGTCCCAACTTGGTGCATGGTCAGTCCCATCTAAGTCTGCCATGATGTAGTACATAGAATCTAGAGAATCAGAGCTGGATGGGGTCTGTTCTGGGAGTCCTGAGTATTATGTGTTATCTTTGAGCTCCCATATGCCCATTGCTTCCCTTTCTTGGTTGGGCCTATGCTAGAAAAAGCTTGAAACTAGGGCATGGATCTTATCTTTTATGCTCCAAGATAGCACTCTACCATTAGAATCACAGCTCCACTTCCAGTTTTTTTGGGTGTTTAATTGGAGATAAAGTGTTCTCACGGGCTTTGCTACTAAGTGGTATCCAACTGCAGTCCTCAGATTTCAGTCTCCTGAGGGGACAGGATGACAGGAATGGAATATTATGTTTGGCCGGCTGCCAGTCCCTCAACCCTTTTATCCTAGGTACTAAGGATATGAGATCTGAGGATCATGGGTCAAAGCCAGCCTGGTCATGAAAGACCCTGAGACTCTCACATAAAAGGAATTGCCAGAAATCCAGAAGCGGTGCTGTGGCTCTATAAATGAGTGCTTGCCTTAAGCTGAAGTCCTCAGGGAGAGAACCCAGGCCCAGAGCTCAAGCCCCTTATCCAACAACAAGAAAAAGAGGTGATTAAGTTTTCCACATAGCAGTGTGTACGGTTGGAAATACAATGCTGGTCTATGAGGCGTTCCAGATATGTGAGAGGCTCAATGATTTGTCTACAGTGGGTCTGATGTCAGTACTGCCACCTTCTTGGGGTGGGATGTTATCCTAATTGAGGGAGTTCATGTTTTTGTTCTCAGGGACTGCTGAATCCTTGGGCTATCCGTGTGTGTGTGTGTGTGTGTGTGTGTGTTTGTGTGTGTGTGTGTGTGTGTGTGTGTGTCTGTCTGTCTGTCTGTCTGTGTCTGTATGTGATTGGAGGTAGAAGAACTGGGCCTTGAACTCAAGGCCTAAATGCTGTCCCTGAGATTACTTGCTCAAAGCTAGAGCTCTGACATTTGAGCCACAGCTCCACCTCTGTCTGGCTAGTTGGTGGTTCAGTGTAGATAGGAGCTTCACAAACTTTCCTACTGGGCTGGCTTTGAACAGTGATTCTCAGACCTCAGCCTCCTGAGTAACAGACAGGAGCCACCCGTGATGGCTTTGTGTGTGTGTGTGTGTGTGTGTGTGTGTGTGTGTGTGTGTAGAAGTTGGTTGTAACAAGGAATGCTGGACCCTTTGGTAACTTCTAAACGCTCTCTTGGGGGCAGTATGGGCTTTGAGGCTGAGGTCTGGGGGCCTAGAAGGGTGAGACCCTTGAAGGGGACTCAGCACCTTTAAATTATAAGAGCAAGGTAAATTTGTGCCCTGGAACTGTCTACTCTCGTGGGCCTGTTTGATGGCAGAGGGAGTGTGGGAGGATCTTGAGGTGGGGCCCACAGTGGGTGGCTCTCCAGGGGGACAGAGAGCATCATCAGCACTTAGTAAGGCTTTGAGTCCTGTTATTATGGAACATATTGGCATGGGTCAGACTCTGGGTCTTCTCATCATGACGTCTGATGGGCAAGGCCAACCCTACTTTAAATCTTGACCTGTGTTCTTCAGATCTCATCCTCCTGTGTAGGTAGGGTTATAGGCATGAGCTTCTGACACCGGACCTCGGATTCTTTTTGGTATATTAGGGTTTGAACTCAAGGCCTTATGTTTTCCAGTCAGGTCTTCTACCTTGGGAGCCAAGCCTTTCTGTCTTGGGCATGTCTGAGATAGAGACTCCATATATGCTCAAGCTTGGCTGGATCATGGTCCTCCTGTGACAGGCATGCACCACCATGCCTGGTCCTCTGTAGTTGGGATGGTAGATATGTAGCACCATGCGCAGTCATCGGTTTAGATGACCCTGCCAAACTCTTAGTCCACAGCAGCCGATTCTTGACCACAGTTGAAGCTCTGGGTTCGGTCTGGAACCATTGTTCCTCAGTCTCCTCACAGGACAGTTGTGAGGAAACAAGGGATCTATACAAGGGGAACTCTGGGGCAGGGCCAGGCACAGAGGGAATGGTCATCAGATAATTTTCTTGGCAATTCTGTGAGCACATAACAAGAAGATACCTGGAAATGACTCAGAAGGGGCTTGTTATTTATCATGCCACAGGTATGGGATTTTAAACAAAACATAGCTCTCTCTCATCCTTACCCTGACCCATTAGGAAGGGGATCCTTCACTGTTCAGCTTTGCAGCTGGGGAAAATGAGGCACGGAAATGCTCGGTGATCTACTCATGACCCCCAGCTGACAGGAAACTTGGCCTGACTTGTCTGCCATGCTCCCTAGGACAATGGGTGCTATTCAGTCCATTTCTTGTTTTGGGAAGTCCACTTATTGTCAGTCGTGGGGCTTGAATTCTGGGCCTGGACACTGTCAACAAGCTCCTCAGATCAAGGTTAGGACTCTACCACTTGAGGCACAACACCACTTCCGGTTTTATGGTGGTTCTTTGGAGATAAGCATCTCACAGACATTGCTGCTGGGCTGGCTATGAACCATGATCCTCATATCTCAACTTCCTGTGTAGTTACCATTGTAAGCCTGTGCCACCAGCCGCCAGCTTAAGTGTAATTCTCTCTCTCTCTCTCTCTCTCTCACTTGTTGAAAGGGTGCTGGATGAGGTGCCTCAGAGTCCCCATGTGGCTGGGACCCAAGGTGACCCTCTTATTCTGGAGGTAGACTGTATGTCAGGAGCTTTCTTGCTCAGCCTGTTGAGCTAGCTCCCTTAGGTAAGCCCTTCTGTGCCCGGGATAGACCATGATGGTTACTCATTGTCAGTCAGTGTGGTGAGTACTTCCCCACTACCTTTTGCTAAGACAGTTAAAGGAAAGTGGATTAGGAGGCATCGCATTGTCCAACTGCACAGCACTATCCCGAGCCTCTGATCCTCACTGCCACCTATCTGGCTGGACCCTGATTATAAGAAACAAAATTCACTCTATGTCTACTTCACGTTGGTGCAGTGTGTCGTTTCAGAGAGAGGGAGCAGTGTGCAGAGGAAAGACCCTAGGTCCGACACCTCCTGGGGGACATTTGTTCTGTGACAGCGCAAAGTCATTGCTGTGGATAAGGAGGAAGCCGGCATCAGACTGAGCCGGAGAAATGCTCAAATGTAGGTAATCTGTTGAAGTATAGAACCCACCCATGTCTGCTTCCCACTCACAATAAGGAGGGTTCAATGCAGGTAGCCCAGAATTGGCCCTAGGGTGCTATAAATGGATGGGGGCAGTCAGGTGCCAGTGGCTCTCACCTGTCATCTTGTCTAATCAGAGGCTGAGTTCTGATGGTGGTAACTCAGAGCCAGTCCAGGCAGGAGAGTCAGTGAGACTTTTTTTTTTTTGGTCCAGTCATGAGTCTTGACTGGGCACTGTCCCTCAGCTCTTCAACTCAAGGCTAGCGCTCTGCCACTAGAGCCACAGTGCCACTTCTGGATTTTTCCTTTTTGCTTATGTGGTGCTGAGGAATCGAACCCAGGGCCTCAGGCATGCAAGAGAAGCACTTTACCACTGAGCCACTTTCCCAGCCCCAAGTCTGTGAGATTCTTATCTCCCATAAACTACCTCCCTCCTCCCCTTGAAAAAGCCAGTTTTGGTGCTGTGGCTCAATTGATAGAGCCTCAGCCTTAAGTAAAAGAAGCTCAGGGATGACACTGAGTCCCTGAATCCAAGAACTAGGACTGACAAAAAATAAAATAAATGAATAGTGGGCACTTATTATCTTACTACCCAAATGGATGGATTAATTATTCTCTCTGGTATTCATAGTCAAAGGTAAGGGGCTTCCCTTGATGTTCCTCTAAACCTCTCCTTCTCTCTATTATCCCCCTGGCTTCAGTTGCAGGATAGAATTCAGATCATCCCATTTAATGTGAACTTAAGTACCCTCCTTACCTGCCTTCTTGGGGTAGGGATCCTGGGTGTACTCACCACTGGGTGAAAGAAGCACCAGAGAGATGTGGGTAGGTATACCTGAAACTCATACTCACACACACACACACACACACACACACACACACACACACACTCACCTAGGCCAATTCTGACTAGTCTTTTCCAAAGACACTTTATCTCCTTGGATTAACTGACCTAGGAGAAAAACTTGATCCACAATAAATGATTATTTTAACTAAGGCTTGCTAGTTGACACGAGATAAAGAGAAGCTCAAAGGAAAGGTTCTGGAGCCTGTCTGGCTCAGGCTCACACTTGACATCCTGTCTCCTCGGTAGGCAGAGATCTGAAGATCAAAGATCAAAGCCGCCATAAGCTGGAAAGCCGATAAGAATCTTCTCTGCATGGAACCACCAAAAATCCAGACGTGGAGCTGTGGCTCAAGTGGTAGAGTAGCAGCCTTGATCATGAAAACTCAGAGAGACATCTCCCAGAACTTCAGTTCAAACCCACATAAGAAATGGCCCCATTTGTTGCCCCCAGACTGCCTGGGCCTCAAGTGCCCTCTCACAGAGTGTGATACCACACTGGTTCCTGGGTAGTGTATCAGAGCCTTCAGAAATTTGGTGGTGAAAGCCAGGCCTTCGCCTTTGTGCGATCTCAACCCACACCAGGTTGAAGGAAGAGCATGACAAGACGAAGAGCCTGCAGAGAGGAGAAGATCCCCCTCTGCCAGGGTGATTAGAGCGGGCTTCTTAGAGGCAGAACTTGAATGGGGGTCTTGCTTAACATGGAAGATTTGACAGGAAGCACAAAGAGAAAAGATGCCATAGATAAAGGACAACATAGCGGAGCGTGTTCTTTTTCAGCCAGGGTTGTTGGTTAGAAACTCAGTAAAGATGAGCAAGACTGTCCCGAGACAGGCCCAAGGGGTCACAGAAGAACAGCTATCCAATGATGGGATTTTGTCTTAGCAGTAGTGGGCTCACCTAGCACACAGGAAACCCTGCGTTCGATTCCTAGGTCCCGCATACACAGAAAAAGCCAGAAGTGGTACCGTGGCTCGGGTGGAAGAATGTTCACCTCAAGCAAAAGAAGCTCAGGGACAGCACCTGGACCCGAGTTCAAGCCCCAGCACTGTCAACGTAAAACTGGACTCCAAGCGACCTGGGTGACAGGTGGATGGCTGTGCCCTGTAGCTCTTAGTAGATCCATCCATGCTTTGTGTCTCCTTCTCTGATAAAGGGGATCTGGACACTCCTTCTGCAATTAGCAACCCTGCACCCGGTTATCAGCAACCCTCCCAAAGGCTTCCACTGGGACATGGAGCAGCTGGCCCCAGAAATCCTCAGGTATGGGTTGGGTGTGGCGGGAGGCTACAGGGCAGGCCTCAGACATCCTAGTAGGTCTGATCTACCCCAGACATCCAGGCCATCCAGAGGAAGTGGATGGGAGCTTAGAAAGGGGTAGTGATGTGAAGAGGGCCCTTTAATGCCCATGGCCCTCCCCAGATTCTGAGCCTCCCTTTGCTGTCTCTGAGGGAGGTAGAGGAGTGTCTAGGTGGTAGTATCTAGAAGCGGACTAGTTGGAAATTGTAAAGAATGAGACACCATAGGCCATGCGCTGATGGCTCACGCCTGTCATTCTAGCTACTCAGGAGGCTGAGATCCAGAGGGACTTGTATCCCAGCACAGAGAGGAAAGTCCAATGAGAGTCTCATTTCCAATCTCCAACCGGAAGTGGTTCCATGGCTCAAGGGGAAGAGCACTGGCTTTGAGCAAAATTCATCATCAGGGACAGTACCCAAGCCCTGAGTTCAAGCCCCTCATCCAAAAAAACAAGTAAGAAAGACACCCCTTGCTTGCCAGAGATGTTCACCATCTCTGGGGTTGCTGTGGTTGGGACACCAGTTTCTGGCCTCAGTGTACAGCCATTTCTAAGAACTCCCCAAGTTTGCCTGAGTGTGAATTTGCAGCAGGGAGGGCATTGTTTTACCAAGAACTGCAGAGGTTGTGGCCTGTATTAAGCAGGGAGTGGGCGAATGGGAGCAGGTGTGGGAGAGTAGTGCCAATTATATTCTCTCCAACCCAAGGACGAATGTTTTTGATGCTGGTGTCAAAGTCTGAAAGTGTGGGGTTACATGTGCTTTATGGCCAGACAAGTTGGGTTTCCCCTGCTTGTAAGAAGGTGGCTGAAACCAGGCACTGCCAGTGTCTCACGACTGTCATCCTAGCTACTCAGGAGGCTCAGATCTGAGGATCACGGTTCAAAGCCAGCTTGGGAGGAAAGTCTGTGAGATTTTAACTCAAGTGAAGCACCAGAAAACTGAAAGTGGTGCTGTCGCTCCAGTGGTTGAGCGCACACCTTCAGCTGAAGAGCTGAGGGATGGCACGCAGGCCCAAAGTTCAAACCCCATGAGAGACGACCAAAAATAATGTGGCTGAGTTTTCTTCATAGCGGTGTGTACAGTAGGAAATGCCATGTTGTTTTATGAGCCATTCCAGATGTGTGAGAGGCTCTGAGTTTTATAAACATTTGGTCTGAGGATGGTAGTGCCATCTTCTCAGAGGTTGGGATGTTCAGTTGCTCAGGGACTGCTGAAGACTTGGGCTAACCATGTGTGTGTGTGTGTGTGTGTGTGTGGGTCTGTTTCCCTCATCTTTCTCTGCTCACTTCCTGGATGCTTGTCTGCCTCTTCCTGACCTTGGATGGTGCCCTTCCTCAATAGCGACCTTGTCTTTAGCCCCATATCATGGTCTACAATGAGTCCTAAATTGCTAGAAACCTGCAAATTCCGGCTTTTCCTTGGGACCCAAGTCTGGCTGTCCATATCTTTGTCCTCATCCAGGGGATTCTGGGTCAGCAGTGCCAGCTGGCTTATGTTCTCTCCTGCCTCTGGGGGAGCAGGGTCAGTCATGCTGTGTCCTGTCCTTTTCTAAGCTGGGCCCCTGGCTGCATGTCTCACTCCCAGCAGGGTGCCAGTGGAGTGGGGGAAAAGTGGTTGCCAGTGGCTCTGGCCAACTCGACCTTGATAGCTGACTGAGGGCTCCCCAAACAAGGATGATCTCTGGCTACATAAGAGGTGAGGCCAAGGTGGCTGGGATGTACTGTTCGATGTCTAGGAAATGTCAATGTACCTTATCGTAGGCAAATCTATCTTCTGGCACCAGCTGGGCCTCCCATGTCCTTCTAGATTCCGGATGCCCAGAACAGAGAGGCATATACTTTAGATTCCACGGCCACGGAACTAGGGGATGAGAGATTGGTATGGCCAGTACCTCAATGTTTTGAGGCATTAGTTTTCACCTGGATGAGCTGAGCTAGAACTGGGGGCAGTCCTGAGTCATAGTCACAGTAAACTCTCAAGCCAGATCAAGTGGTTTCTCCCTAAGTCCTTCTTGGGCTGAGGGGTTTGGACCATGGCAGTAAGTTCCAAGGAACCTGTCTCTCGATCTCAACACGGGGCAACAGGATCAAGGGAATGACACTAGGGATGCTCCTTTGTAGTCAGCCCATGATTGCAGACCTTCATCTGCCCCCCTTCCCCAAGCACTGGTGAAGAAAGCAGGGCTCCAAGCCCTCGGACTCCTGGGATAATGACTGCTACAGGCTGGAGACAGTTGGCTGTGGATATCTGAGGATACAAACTTTCTTGAGCCCATCTCAACACCTGCCTAAGGTCTGACTGACAAATTTGCACTCTTGTGATACTCCCATGAGTGGGTATTATCTTGCAGCTCCTGCCCCTCCTGGCCCAGAACCGTGGTCTGAGACAGTGATTTACTACTCCAATCCACACTGCACCCATGACAGATGCCATTCTGATGATCTTCATGCCCCAAGGCTCAATACTTCTCTGGTTCTGTGGCCTGCTCTGTAGGCAATGGCCTCCAAACAGGCTGCTATCAAGACTTGTAGGACACCTAGACATTAGGAGACCCTCAGTGGCCCACTGGAAAGTACTGTGCCTAGAGCCACAGAGTAAGGTCCAAGCAGGCAAGGTGTTTGCCATGGGGCTAAAACTCTGGGCCTGGGCGCTGTCTCTCATCCCCCAGCTCTTCACCATACTACTTGAGCCACAGAGCAACTTCAGGTTTTCTGTAGGGTCCTTGGAGATCAGAGTCTCCTAGACTTTCCTGCCTGGGCTGGCTTTGAAATGTGATCCTCACATCTCTGCCTCCTAAGGAGCTAGAAGGACAGGCGTGAGCCACCTGTGCCTGGATGATCTGGCCTTACACCACAGTGGACTAGGAGCTCCTGAAATCTTTCCTTTAATTTTCCTGTGCTAGTATTGAGGCTTGAACTCACGGTCTGAGCTCTGGTCTCTAAACTTTTTCCTTCAAGTTTACCACTTTAACACTTGGGCCGCAGCTCCATTTCTGGATTTTGGTAGTTAATCGGCAAGAAGAGTGTCATTAACTTTCCTCTACTGAGCTGGCTTGACCCTCGATCTCTATCTCAGTCTCCTGAGTAGCTAGGATTTACAGGAGTTGAGCCACTGGTGGCATTGGGCTAAAAGCTTTTCTAAAGCAAGAGTTTTTCCCTGCATTTGCCCTGACTCCACCATGCAAAGGAGGCCGGAGGGTCAGGAGCTGTGAAAACAGGTTTCCAGCCCAGGAAATGGCTTTGGGTCCCTGGCGAAAAGCCAAGCTAATCTTCCCCCTGGGCGCCATTCTGGGACCTCATCCTCTGCTCTTTGACTCAAGTCAACTTTGACCCAGCCTTGAATTTCCTGCCAGACTTTTCTGAAGCCATAGAACCTTCATACCACGCTCACCACCTGCTCTACCGCACACCTCAGGACCTTTGCCCATGCTATACCTTCTGCCTGAGGCTCTCTGCCTTTTACCCACATATTAGAACTATTGTGGAATTTTGTCACTGGGTATATCACTTCCTGGAACAAGTCTTTCCTTCCCTTTTCCATCTTTTTTTTAATATTGAGTTACTAGATATGGAACTTGTGCAAGCTGACTTGCAAATGCTCTACATTGATGTGTGTGTGTGTGTGTGTGTGTGTGTCAATCCTGGGGTTTGAATTCAGGGCCTGGATGCTATCCTATCCCTGAGGTTTTGTGCTCCAGGCTAGCACTATACTACTTGAACCACAGTTCTACTTCTGGCTTTTTGGGTGTTTAATTGGAGAAAAGTGTCTTAAATTGACTTTCCTGCTTGCAATTGGGATCCTTAGATCACTTCCTCCTGAATAGGTAACAGGGGTGAGCCACCAGCACCTGCCCTCCACACTACCTCTTACCTATAACCTCAGCCTTCCTCTGAGTCACAGAAGAATATGTCTCCTCAGGCTCATTTTTTTTTTTGCCATTCTTGGTGCTTGAACTCAAAGCTCATACTTGGCAGAGTCTCTAAACATGTGAAGACTGTGACAAATGCTTCCATTTAATTATGTATCATGTTTCAACACTTAATAAAAGGTTAATTAAAATGAGTCAATGTCCTAAATTATTGTGTATAATTTTATAATAGATGCGCAAAATATAATATTATGTGTATAATAATACTAACTACAATAATCAATAAATGAATCAAAGGAAAATAAAATACAAAATCAATAATAAAATTCATAATATGAAATTAATATACATATATAAATATATATCATGTATTACACATGTATAGAAATTTTTTTTCCATTGCAGGGCCTTTATTCAGGCCCAGGGAACTCTATCCTGAATTTCTTTACCTTAAGGACAATGAGCTTCGTGTTCACCCATGGTGCAAAAGAGATACCTGGATGGTGAGCTCAGAAACTAGCAATGGCAGAAATACTGGCCCCAGTTCCACGACAGTGACCAAATTTTTTTTTTAATGGAAACAGTTATGTTTATTCAGTTCCATATTGAACATTAAAAAAAGCAGTGTAGAGTTTTGTACAGCTATTCCCTTACCTGCAAAGTGCTTCTCTGAGAACTACGTTGTTTCTCTTTTTTTCTATGTTTTGTTATTGTAAAAATGTTCACAGAGGGGTTACAGTTCAGGAGCAAGTTAATGAGTACATTTCCTATGTAGCATTGTTTACTCCTCCTGTGTTTTCCCCCTACCTTCCCTTCCCTCCCATCTTCACAACTTCCTCCTCCTGACGAGGTCAGTGACTTAGTTATTCATTTTTGGTTGGCACGGGGTTTGAACTCAAGTAATGGCAACTCTTTGCTAACATTGCTACAGATTTACCAAGACCCTGAGTTCAAACCCCAGGCTAGAAAAGAAAACTAGCAGAAATTCCAAACAAGGGAGCTTTATTTTTCTTAATTTAGTTAAATTATATATATATATATATATATATATATATATATGTATGTGTGTATATATATGTATGTATGTATGTATGTATATATATATATAGGTTTTTTGGGGCCAAGTATGGGGCTTGAACACAGGTCATGGAAATTCTACTTCAGCTTGGATCTCCCTTGGCTGGGTGCATTCTCTGGACTCATAGCCGATTCTGGGATCCTGGGCTCAGAGTGCTTTCAGGAAGAAAAAATTTGGAAAGCACAAAAAGTGGTGAGCTGCAGAGAGCTGGGGTTTACGATTATTTTCTTTGCACAGTGACCATCCTGGGTCTGAATGACATAGCTGCAAAGTGGACCTGACCTGCCATTGCTGGTGGCTGGTGGGCTATCAATGAAGCCATAGGCCAACCTGTCAACATAGGCCCAGGGATCAAATCGCAGTCCTGACATCAATCACAAGAGATCAAAAGAGACTCATTCCTATGCATAGGAATACTGATTGAAAGAGTAGTTTATACATCGGTTGACACTAAAATTAGATGCAATAATCCTAGACGGCTGGTTGAGCTTAATTAAGAGTTTATTAAGCATGAAAAGAATTATATTCCTTAAATTGTAGTATAATAAGTACCTAAGAGTTGGTAGGAACATAGTAGGTGTTATTCTATCATAGACAGTCAGCTATGGAACCCTTTAGCAATATATATATATATATATATATATATATATATATATATATATATATTTGTATACCTCCATCTGCCTATCTATGTATTGCTGATTTGGCCAAACCTGGGGGTCGTTCTCAGAGCCTGGGAACCACCTGACATCTTCATTGGCTAGAGGCTGCCATGCTCAAACTCACCCAATCATGAATTGGGCCTGCTAGGCACTAAGTTCAGATCCTGGCTCTGCCAGGCATGATGGAGAACACATCTAACATCTAGATGTGATGTAATAGGATGTAAACAATGTAATAAATGGTATAGGTGTCATCAGAATCAATAAAATAAATTCTAAATAAATGAATGACACAAGAAATAAAATGAATAACCACACCAAACACAATAAGGACTGAACATCTGTATGGAAGTATAAATCCTCTCTTTAAAATATATATATGGAGGGCTGGGAAGGTGGCAGAGTGGTAGAGCTTTTGCCGTGCATGCATGAGGCCCTGGGCCTGATTCCTCAGCACCACATAAGCAGAAAAAAAAGCCAGCAGTTTCACTGTGGCTCAAGAGGTAGAGCACTAGCCTTGAGGAGAAGAGCTGAGGGACAGTACCCTGGCCCAGAGTTCAGGCCCACGAGTGGACCAAAAATAAAGTATATAAAGAATATCTTTTCCAGGCCTGAGGCTTGAATTCAGCCCCCCTATGCAGAGGGAATGGCGGGAGATCCTGAGATACTTGTTCCTGGACCTGGGATGAGTCATGGAATGTGATCGATCTCATCCTTGAATGAGTAGTTCTTGCAGGATACAAGCAGAAAATGATAGGTAAGACTCATGGGGTATTGATTATTTGTAAAGAACAGTTGATGAAGCATGACAATAATCAGCACAGTCATGAAATTGAAGCATCAGGAAAGATCCAAGAATCGGTAGTCACACAGATTGGATTCCACCACAGGTTACCATCTCTCCTACTCGATACAAATGTGTACTTATTTGCATACTACTTTCAGCTTATGAATGGATGACTGTTGTGCTCCCCGCTCTCCCCTCGGGGGGCGGGGTGCTCAATTGCAGGTCCCAAAGGCTGGTGTGCTCATGTGGACTCATTCACCACTTGGTCCTGCTAGGTCTCGAGTTCAGATTCCCTGCCGTGCCAAAAGATTCATCTTGATGTCAGAAGTAAATCGTTGCATGTGTTTTCTTTCCTGTGCAAGTCCTAGATCTCAGCTAGAATGGAGAATGCTTGAACCACCTTGTGGCCATGAGAATAAGTTGTTATCCATGTCAGCCCACTTATACCTGTCATCATATACTCAAGAAAATACATATACACCCATGAATAGCATACAAAATAAAGAGAATAACTACACTCAATGTACGATGCAGTCCACACACGGATGTGAATATACATCTCCTGATATACATCTCCTGTTTCAATGATCATTGAAGACTACTTTGGCCTCCCTGGGGTTCGATCCCAGCTCCTTAGTGGCTCACAGGCTGGTGTGATCACGTGGACCCATTGGGCAGTTGGGCCTCCTAGGCGCAAGTTCGATTCCCAGCACTGCCAAATATTCACCCTGATGTGAGAAGACAGTCGTTGCACCTGTTTTCCTGTACTGTGCAAGTTCTGGGTCTCAGCTAGGAAGGAGAATGTATACACAACTCTATACTCATGGGAATAGGTTGTCATCCAGTTCACCACAGTTATATCTGTCATCCTATACTCAAGGAAATACACAATACATCAATGAATAATACAGAAAACAAAGAAAATGACTATATCAAACGCAAGATGCCTCCCATCCATATTTGGAAATATATATCCACTGTTAAATTATGAATTTATGACTATATTGGCCCCCACCAGGACTCCATCTCAGGTCCCAGGAATGGCCTAGTTCCTTAGTGGCTCACAGCCTGGTGTGCTCACCATGACCCATTCACCAATTGGGCATGCTAGGCTTTGAGTTTAAATTCCTGCACTACCAGAAGATTCATTCTGATGTAAGAAGCCTATGGTGGCACATGTTTTCCTGTCCTGTGAATGTCCTGGGTCTCATTGAGGATGGCGAATGCTATATAGGCAACTCTTAGCCATGGGAATAGGTTGTCATCCATGTGAGCACAGTTATTTCTGTCACCATATGCAATAAAATACACAATACATCCATGGATAAGACAAAAGTAGAACGAATAACTACACTGAATGCAAGATGCATACCACATCTGTAGGTAAAGAGAAATCCTATGTCTAAAAAAGGTTGGCTTGTTATTTTGTCCAGTGCTGGGGCTTCAAATCAGGCCCTACACCAGGCCTGACATTCTAGTCTTCAAAGATGGTGAGCTTCTCCTTCCTCCACAGTGCAACAGAGTTACTCAGACCTGAGCTCAAATCCCAGCACTGACCAAATATACATCCTGATGTCAGAAGCCAGTTGTTGTGCCTTTTATCCTCTCCTGTGAAAGTCCTGGGTCTCAAAAACGATGGAGAATGCATAGACAACCCTGTGAACATGGGAGCAGGTTGTCATCCATGTCAGCACAGTTATACCTGTCACTATACTTATTAAAATACACACTACCTCCATGAATTAGAGGCAAAATAAGGAAAATAATTGCACTGAACACAAGATGCTGTCCACACATGTATGTCAATATAGATCCTATGTTTAAATTATGAATTTATGACTATAGTGGACCACCCTGGGCATCAATGTCGGATTCTGGGAATGGCCACACTCCTTAGTTGCTCACAGGCTCATATGATCACCTTGACTGATTGGCCAACTGGTTTTGCTCTGCCCTGAGGTCAGATCTCAGCACTACCAACAAGTGGATCATGGAGTAAGAAGGAGAGTTTGAAACTTTTTTTCCTTTTCTCTGAGAATCCTGGGGGTCAGTCATGATGGAGAACATTTCTACAAATCTAGATGTTCTGTGATAGGTTGTCATCAATGTAATAAACAGAATGGGTTTCTTCATAGTAAAATCAATGGTAAATAAATGAATAAAACAAAAGATACAAGGAACAACCACACCAAACATGTATGGACTGAACATTTATAGGTAAGTATAAAACCTATGTTTACAATATGTATAAATAATATGTATTCCAGGGCTATGTCTTGAATTCAGGACTAGTGAACAGGCCTGATTTTTTATCTTCATCTAAGGTGATCTTCCGTTTTATCCACATTGCTGCAGATTTACCCAGATACTGAGTTCAAATCCAAAGCCTGTATGAATAAACTGTGAATTGCAAGCCAGGGAGCTAATTTTTTTCTCAGCGTGGGGCTTGAACTCAGGTCTTGGCAAGTCTGCCTCAGCTTCGATCACGCTAGGATGGGGTGCAGCCACTTGACACATAGGTGCTTCTGTGATCCTAGACCCCAAGTGTTGCAGGGAAAACAATGCACAGAAAAAAATGTGGCCTTTTATGTTTTATTCCTTTGCACAGTGACCCTTCTGGGTCTGAATGACACTGTTGCAAACGGTACTTCACCTTGCATTGCTGATGGCTGGCAGACTATCAGGGAAGCCATAGGCCCACATGGCAACATAGGCCCTCATTTCGAATCCCCGTCCTGACACCAACCAATGGCAGGGGGTACTAATAAACTGGTTCCCATCCAAAGGAATAACACTGGAATTTTGTCAATTTCACAGTTGAATGAGTTGTTTGTGAATGATGATCCTATAAAATTAAACAGCAGCATTTCAGAAGGCTGGTTGATTTTATTTAATATTTATGAATCATTAAAAGAATATTATTACTTACGGGAACACAATAATTTCAGGACACTGAGTGCATTCATTAATATTTTCAGGATGAAAACAATAACATTAATTACATGGACGCATAAGAAATACCCAGGAACTGGTAGGAATGTAGTCTATATAACTGAATAATGTATAGACATCTGTGGCACTCTATAAAGATATATATTTATTGGCATATTGTCATCTGCATGTCAATCTGTTCTTATTTCGTTCACTCATGGGGCTCATTCTCAGGTCCTGGGAACAACCTGTCAGCTCAATTTGCCCAAGGATGGCATGTTTACACTCAACCATTCATGAATTTGGCCTTGTAGGCCATGAGTTCAGCTGCCAGTGCTGCCAAACAATGAATCGTTGAGTAAGAAGCTGATGGTGACACATGTTTTCCTTTACTGTGAATCTTCTGGGTGTCAGGTATGAAGTAGAATACATATGTAGACCTATAGCCTATGTATTCAACGTTCTATGTGCTATAATAGTCAATAAAATAAATGGCCATACATGAATACAACAAAAATAAAATAACTACACTGAACACACTATGGAGTCAACATATGTATATAAATATAAAACATATATGTAAATTGTACATGAATAGGGTGTTTTCTAGTGCTGGGGATCGATTTCAGGCCTATGGAACATACATGAATTTCTTGATTTCAAGGAGGCAAGCTTCCCCTTCCCACACAGTGCAATAGAGTTACCCAGACTATTAGTTCCAATCCCAGTCCTGGTAGAAAAAATGTCAGCTTTATAGTATGTGAGGCCCAATTCTTAGATACTTCATTATGCCTCCATTTAATGAATGTGATTGTTTAAATGTTTAATAAAATATTAACTAAAATTGATCAGTGTCGTGTAATATAATTGTGTATAATTTTATCCTAGAATCTTTCAAGAACTGTTCATTCAATCATGACTTACATCACATTCCATTGTTCGTCATATGGATAGGAACAAGTTTCTTAGGATCTCCTACCATTTGGACGTGGCAGGACCAGGATGCGAATTGTGGGCTCCAGCTCCCACCACTTCAACCCGAGGATAGGGAACTAACAAGTCTGTCCAAGAACATCAACAAGAGCAGTGATTAGGCAGGCACCAGTGGCTCTCAGCACTCCTCCTTGTTACTTACAAGGCTGTGGTAGGAGTATCATGGTCAAAGTCACCCTAAGCAGGAAAATCCTTGAGACCCCTGTCCAACTTCATTGCCAACAAAGCCAGAAGCCTTGTAGCTCTAGTGTAGAAGACCAGCCTTGAACAAAAGCAGCTTATGGATTGTGCCCAGATCCTGAGTCCAAGGTCTGGGACTGGCAACAAACAGAAACGCACAACAATCTGTGAAGACATCCAGCTAAAGCAGGTCACCCTCTTGTCTCCAACTGAATAGGACAGAATACCCTGGGAAAGAGCTTTGAGAACAGCTGTCATCTTGACTCCCCCATTCTGCTTGGTGCACAGGATTCTGGCCACACCCCCACTCTTTCATGCTTCTTTCTGACCAATGGGATACAAGAATGGTGGTCACACCCACATTCCATGCTGCCTGGTAGCACTGGGATTCCCTGTTAGTTTACACCACTACCAGCAGTTGAGGAAGGTAGAGGTGGCTGAGTGGTGAGGAAGAGACTCGAGGTGACTCTGAAGTATAGTAGAAAATTGATGGTCCCAACCTAACCCGGCCCTTTACATGGTGCCAGGTTTCAAACCTCAGGCAATGGTGTGCTGCCAGCCTGCCTAAATCCCCGACCTGGTCCCTGCCCCGAGTCTTCTGCTCTGGGCCCATGTATCCGCAATGCTGCTGCCATCGCTGCTGCCCCATTTGGAGCAGCTGCCAACAGCTTCTCCTAGCATCACAGGTGAGTGGGCGTCCCAACACCAACCTACCCTGGGTCAAACACCCCTCTGGGAGCACCATGACCCCCCTATTGTTTCCTCTCCCTGGCTCTGATGAGCCACCTTTCTGTCTTGATCATTTCTGAGATAGAAACTAAATATATGCTCAGGCTGGACTGGATGGCAGTTCTCCTCTGACAGGTATGCTCCACCAAGCCTGATCCTCTGTAGTTGAGATGGTAGACATGTGGTGTCATGCTCAGTCATCGGTTTAGATGGATTCTTCCAAACTCAGTCCACAGCAGTGGATTCTTGACCACACGTGCAGCTCTTGGTAGGGCCTCAACCATTGGACCTCAGTCTCCTCACAGGAGAGTTGTGAGGTATCAAGGGATTTATACAGAGAGATCTCTGGAGAATGGCTAGGCAGAGAGGGAGCAGCCTTCAGATAAGGTTTTGGCAATTCTGTGAGTATATGACAGAAAGATACCAGAAAGGGCTCAGGTGGGGCCTGTTATTAATCATTGAACAGGTGTGGGATTATGAACCGAAACATGGCTCTCTTTCATTATTACACTATCCCCATGAGGAAGGAGATCCTTCACTTTGTTCAGTTTTGCAGCTGGGGAAACAGAGGCACAGAGAAGCCAAGTGACCTACTTATGACCTCAATTTCACAGGAAGCTCGGCCTGACTTCTCTACCATGCTCCCTATTACAATGGATGCTATTCAGTCCACTTCTTGTGGTGGGAAGTTCACTTCTTTTCAGTCATGGGTCTTGAACTCTAAGATTGGACACTGTTCCCGAGCTCCTGATCTCAAAGTTAGCGCTCTATCACTTGAGCCCACAGTGCCACTTCCAAAGTTCTGGTGGTTCTTTGGAGATAAGATTCTCACAGTTGTTCCTGCCTGGGCTGTCTATGAACCATGATCCTCATATCTCAGCCTCCTGTGTAGTTAGGATTAGAGTTTTATGCCACTGGCACCCGATTTTAGTGTAATTTTTATTTTCTTTCTCTGTCTCTCTCTGTCTCTCTGTCTCTCTCTCTCTCACTCTCGCTCTCAGGAACTGGCAGAATGGGTGCTATAGGAGGTGGTCCAACGTCCCCAGGTGGCTGGAACCCAAGATGGCCCACTCATTCTTGAGGTGAGCTGTGGGTCAGGAGCTGTCTCATTCAGAGTATTGATACATCTCCATGAGGTAAGCCCTCTATGCCCTTGAAAGACTGTGAGCGTTATTCATTGTCCATCTAGCTTTACTGGATTTACTATATTGTTTTCTTTTCTACATCATTTTCTAGCACCTGGCCAATATTATGGTACATAGTTACTGGATGAAAATGTAATGTCAACTTAGGAAAGTCATTTAGGGATCTGGGAATGTGGCTTCATGATATGGTGATTGCCTAGCATGCATGAAACCCTGAGTTCAATTCCTCAGTACCACATAAACAGAAAAACACTGGAAGTGGTGCTGTGCCTGAAGTGGTACAGTGATAGCTGAGCTAAAAAGCAAAAAAAAAAAAAAAAAAAAAAAACAAACCAAAACAAAACCAAAAAACATTTAGTTAGTAAATGCAAAATAAAGAATCCATACTTGGAATATATAATTGCTCCTGTCATACTGATACCTGACAATAGTCCCTAATTCATGTACTTTACTTATATTAGGATATTATGTTGAAAAAACTTTTGTTCATTAGGTGAGAGCAATTAATGGCTTGAATGTGCTCAGATATCAGGTGAAGATTAATTCTGGAAATTCAAAGCTTCCAGGTTTTTGAATGGTCACTGCTAATCACAATGAGAAGGGTAGTCTGAGATTTGGAAGTCTTTTTGGTTAGTCATGGCACCAAAACGGCAGAGGCAAAGTAACAGTTGTGACAGAAGAAAAGGAATAACTCCAGAGTTAAGTAATAAATGATAGTAACTAAGGTATTCCAGAAACTGTTTTAGAGAACTCTTTTTGGTTATTGAACAAATAGTTATCAACGAGTCTTATTCCTCATTACCTTTAGCATTCTAAATCTCTTAGGCTACTTGTTAATCTCTGTGTAATAAATGTATCTCCTTCTGTGCTGTTTATTCTTACCTTATCTTCTTTGCTTTCTGAAAATCTCAGCCTTTCTATAGTTCTCTATGAACATTTTCTGATACTAAATACACCTACACAGATGCCAGAGAATGCTAATTTAAGGGTCCCATAGCTCATGAATCATTAATGAAACAACATGGAAAAGGAGGACATATTTATTGTTACCACAAATTTTCTGAAAAGCTGCAATGCCATCATTTGATTCAAATTTCCATCATTTGTCTACATAGTGTCATATCAGTGCACATAAATGCAAATAAGACCTGGGTGCTGGTGGTTCACGCCTGTAATCCTAGCTATTCAGGACACCAGATGATTGTGGTTCAAAGCCAGCCTGGTCAGGAATGTCCATGAGACTTTTATCTTCAATTAACCACCAGAAAGCCTGAAGTGGTGCTGTAGCTTAAGCCGTAGAGCGCTCAACTTGAGCTGAAGAGCTGAGGGAGTGTGCCCAGGATCAGAGTTCAAGCCCCACAACCAACAAAAAGTGCAATTATAGCCTTAAGTTTCCCCAAAAGTTAGGACAAGATCAATAATCTTGCCAAGCAGAAAAAATAATATCAAATGATTCAGTGTACCTATTTTGCTGAGTTATTTAAGTTATGGCTTCTTTGCTAGACATAGTCTCTTCCTTTAAAAATTGTCAAATATTAGCTTTACAATAAGCTTCATCTAATATTTCTTGTTTCAAAAGAGAAGTCTATACAGTTGATGTCACTTAGCTTTCTTACTATCTTAATACAAAGCCAAACCAGGCAGGAGAGTCTGTCAAACTCTTATCACAAATTGAACACCAAAAAACCAGAAGTGGAGTTTTGGCTCAAGCAGTAGAGTACTAGCTTTGGGGACAGGTGGACACAAAAGACAGCTGTTCAAGAACAGAATCCAGCCTCTGGGTTCAAGCCCCAGAACCAACACAAACTAAACAAACAAGCAAATAAAAATCCCAGATATTTCTTTGGGACCTTCTTTAAAGAAGTACTGGTCAGAGAAGAGGCTACTTTTGTTGATTATATTCAATGGATCCT
Organism: Dipodomys spectabilis; assembly: GCF_019054845.1. Classification (NCBI taxonomy): domain Eukaryota; kingdom Metazoa; phylum Chordata; class Mammalia; order Rodentia; family Heteromyidae; genus Dipodomys; species Dipodomys spectabilis. Next base: position 2,652,670 of record NW_024871000.1, read on the forward strand.
GCTTTTTTGCAATCCGTTTTGCTCTGGAGAACTCAGGACCAGACCAAAGGAATTGATAACTGACTCCTGTATCAAGAGAATCATCTCAGGGGTGAAATATCCATCCATAAGACACTTTGAAACCTCCATGTCTTTGTTCCTTTACAGAGAACACTTTTAAAACAACGTTATTTCCTTTTGTTCTATGCTGGCCTTCAAATGGTAAATTATTTCTTTTTGTAACACTCTGAACTAGAAGTTTACAGAAAAATTTTATATGAGTAAAGAACACACTCGAAAAAGCCAGGGACAGAGTTTCCTTCAAGCCTTGGGATACTTTTCTTGTACTCTAAAAAGGAAAGCACAAGGAAACTTGAACTTTGTTATTCCTGTATGTTCCATTCCTCTCCTGGGGTCAGTTTCCACATCCAGTAACAGTTACTTCCAGTAACAATCAATGGTGCTGCTTGAGGTATAATGAATATTTTCTGGCTTCACTGAAATAACACTAGAACACCTATGGACCTGAGGTAACACGTGTTTCAGAGACAACTTAGTAAAGAGAAAATATGAAATTTATATTGCTTATTAATACATTATACATGAGTACATGGAGTTCAAACTTTGTAAGTTCTCTGTAAATTGAAGCGAATTTTAAATGGGAAGAAGGTTCTCAGAACATTGTTTTTGTGAGTGTATGTGCTGTTCATTATTTCCCAAGTGGACATGAGCTATCAGTAAGGGAAACAATAGCAATAATAGGAGAAAGAGAAGTTCTGTGTTTAAGTATAAAGGTTCAATACAATATAGAAAACTACAAATAAGGCAACATTGAAACAATAAAGCCAAGTCCATTATGTAGATTTATGGGAGTAATAAACAGAAAGGACCACTCCTACGTGGAACATGAAGTATGAGGCCAATCTCATTCTAAATCATGCTTGCTAATCATTCAACTTTGTAGAAAGAAGAATGGTAGAATAATTCTTTTTCCAATGAAAGTCAGATATAAGAGCGAGGATTTAACTGGAAAAAAATGTCCATCTTGTGAGAGGAGCGATTATGCTAGCAATGAACTGGTGGCTAAGATCACATTTTTTTTTCTTTACACACACACACACAAACACACACACACACACATATATTTGTTGACTCAGGATATGTAATATGTATGTTCATCTATCTTTATAAATTTCTTGAGTTAGGGGGTGGGAAGGTGGCTCAGTGGTAGATCGCTTGCCTCGAATGCATGAGGCCCTGGGCTCGATTCCTCAGCACCATTTAAGCAAAAAAGAAAAAAGCTGAAATTGGCGCTTTGACTCACGTGGTAGAGTGCTAGCCTTGAGCTGAAGATCTGTGGGAAAGAGCCCAGGCCAAGAGTTCAGGCCCCATGACCGGACACCCCACCAAAACACAAAAAGTATTCTTGATTTAAAAATCTGGGCTACAGCTTAGACATTACCCTCACAAAAATGTTTGTAGTTCAAAAGTTGATATTCCTGGAGAAATAAAACCTAAGAATGTAAAGGAGTCTGGGAAGTTAAGTTTGCATCCAGCCTGGGCAGAACACTCTTTGCAACAGTATATAAAATTAAGCAGTCAAAAGCTGGATTGGAAGAATGGCTCAGGTCATGGAATACCAGTCATGAGCAAGACTGCTGAATAAGAGCTTGAAGCTTTTGCATACATACATACAAACATACACATACACACAAAGGCACTTATATGTGCACACACAAATACACAAATGAAACAACTCTCAGAATGTGTAGAAAAGTTAGAAAAAAGAATATATATTCTGAAGAAGACTAGAATCAAGTGATAATTTTTAATATTAAAAAGTACTCAAATGAACTTCCTTCAAATAAGTTTGAGTATATTACCTAGGTAGGGACCAGAGATAGTAAGTGAGTCAATTAATCGTTATTAAAGGGATCGCATCCATGGAGGAATGAATCAGAGACCCCGCAGGTGCATCTGAAAATATTCATATCCTGTGTCAAATGTTAGAACATCTTTGAAAATAGTAGATAAACAGTCTGAACAGTCACTCTGGTGTATAATATCCCTGGAGAAGTTCAGAATTGGTAGTCTGTATCTAGATTAAATAAACCAAGAAACTATGGCAGGACAATGTGATACAAACCTAGTATTCTAGCACTGAGATTAAGACAGGAGATTAGAGAGTGGAATCACATAGTGATACCTTCCCTGGACCAGGTAGTATACTTTTGTATTAATAAAACAAAACAAACAAGAAGGGAATACATAGTTGGAAGTTTGGGCTAATTTTGTCATTATGTTTTGAGAAGTCAAATTTCCTGTTGAAATGCAACTCATACTTAATCCTCACTTGTGTTTTAAATTCTCTCTTAATTACAGAACATTCCTAGATGCAAAATCACACATGATTCCCATCCAAAATTTGAAAAAGTATGTTATCATTATAATGTTATATCCCAAAGAAATGATGAAGGATTACAAAACTTAAGCCTGGAAAAATTGCAAAGTACCTCTAATGTAGGATTTTTTTGTGGGGAGGAGGGCCCGGTCTTGGGGCCTGAACTCTGGGCCTGGGCGCTGTCCCTCAGCTCTTCAGCACAAGGCTAGCACTCTACCACTTGAGTCACAGCGCCACTTCCGGTTTTTTTCTTTTTGCTTACGTGGTGTTGGGGAATTAAACCCAGGCCTCAGGCATGCAAGGCAAGCACTCTACCACTGAGCCACCATCCCAGACCTAATGTACGATTTTGAAGATCTTGCTAAATTAGAATTTAGATTTAAAATAAATATTTTGATTTTTTGTAATTTTATATTTTATAGGAATCTACAAAATTCTTTTTAAGTAGAGTATTTAATTGACAAATTCACAAATGATTTTGCATTCTATTTGCCTAGAATATTCTTTCAAGAGAGTTATAATTAGAACTTAGTTAATAGATAATGCCAACAGTTCATGTATAAAATTATAATTTGAACGTTGAAGACAGAGTTGCCAACAAATTGATGATATTGATTTATAAATTTAGAATAAGAGCAATTTTCAGATTCTTTGGTATAACATGGTATGAAGAGAATAATCGTGTGACATCTTTCTTCTACTTGTATGTAACACAGGAAGCAATTTCCTTAATTATTCGCTACTGTATACACTGAGACATATGTTAGGTTTGGGGTTTGTTTTTATTTTTGTTTTTGTTTTATTGGTTTGTCCTAGGGCTTGAACTCTGGGCCTGGACACTGTCTCTGAGCCTGTCTATGCTCAAGCTCGTGCCCTACAACTTCAACCTCAGTGCCACTTGCGTCTGGCTTTTGCTGAGAAGTTTATTGGAGATAAGAATCTAGGGAAACTTTCTGCTTGGATGGGCTTTGAACTGTAATCTTCCGAACTTAGCATCCAGAATTTATATGATAGTTAAAAACGTATAAATATAAATATTATTTGCAAGTGTTCGGATCCCAAGAATACCAGTGGGGGGAAAATGATGCAACCCAGTTTGTTGTGGTGTTTTTTCCAGAACATGTATGGCATCCCATTTGCAGAGTTGTATTTTTTCACAATAGAGATAAGCTATTCATGATGTGAATTAAGGGAAGCTTGAGGTGTACCCTAAAATTTTGAAACTCTTGGGCTAGGATGACTCTATATCATAAATATTGGTATTGATGTTCATAAAACTAATAGCTTATTGTGATAAACAATTGCTTACTCTTGAAGAATTAATTATTACCAATGCTAATTAGTTTTATCCTCTACCAGAAAGTGGTTATTTTTCTGTTGACTCTCAATCTGTAACACCCCGTTGGAAAATGCATCAATTGCAGAATTTCATAACATGCAAGCTGGTACTGTTTTGAATCTCTCAGGTATGGAATTTTCTGAATTTGAAAATGAGTAGTTACTAGTCATTGGAATGTTGAAGAACACATATATTCTGTCTTCTTAACAACTTATTTACTTTTAAAAGTTATAGGTTTCCATAGAATTAAACTGTTTTCGCTTTTAGTGTGAGAAAGTACTATATTTATTCTTTTTTCAAAATATTGGTAAAAATATTGTAAAAATATTGTCTATTCGGATAGCATTCAAGTTGATGGTACTCTGATAAAAAGGGGGTAATTAATTCAAATTAGACGACAAACAGTATTGATTTTTAAAAAGTTACTCCAAAAAGAATATTTACTATACCAATACAGTTTAATATTATTTCATGCAGCTTATTTATTAAATTTCATTTTATTGTCAAAGTGATGTACCGTGGGGTTACAGCAATTTTAAGGTAGTGAATACATAACTTTTCAAACCTGTTACCACATCCCTCATTTCTTCACAGTCTTCCTTTACCCCAATACCCTTCACAACTTGTAATATACATTTCCAACATATTGTCTTGTGAGTATTGCTATTGCATTGGTTTGCCTTTTAACTTTGTCACACCATTTTGTTGTTCCTCTTCCCTTCCCTAATTGAGGTAAATATATACACAATACACAGGCTACCAAAATCAAATACAGTAGGGAATAAAGCATAGGGGAAAAAACAAAAAGAAAATAGAAATCACATAGTACATTAAAAACAACAACCGCAAACAATAATCTCTGCTTCCATGTCTTGAAGGTCATTTTGCTCAGAATCAGCTTATAGGGTTATATATATGCATAACAAAGCCTCAAGAAAATAATAGTTTCATGGACACTATATTATGAAAACAACATGTTAACTGTTATTGATGGTAACGGTGGAGTTAGGATTGGTGAATTTGCGGTTCTAATAAAGGAATTTCAAAAGATTTTTAAAATTATGAGAGGTAAATTTTAATTTGTTCAAATTTTTTTAACAACTTAGCCTATTATGAAAATTTAAAATTGCTTGGGAGAATAGGCTTTCATGCAAAGTAATCCATGGAGACTTAGCTGAGAGGGAGCAATGTGGATGAAGATGGCACATTTTCACACTAAAAAAACAAACCTCAGAAACCTTGCTATAAATCCTGTAGGTTCGCTTGAGAATTGTCCTTACCCAGGAAATCTACTCTTACTGTGTGAAACAATGTTGTAGTGGAATTTAAATTCAAAGTTCTTTAAAAATAGACATCAAAATTTGTGAAATGACTTTAATTACCAAACAGTAATTCTCTGAAAAAGATAATTGGGTCAAAATATTTAAGGAGAAAGTGTCCTCAACAATGAAAGAAGGTATTGGGTTTACACTTTTCTGTTTCTAATATCTTCTACAATGACTTTGCACGTGAAGCACTGAACCACAGAAAAAATATTATTGGTTACTTGAAACCGATGATTTCACATTTCTTAGTAGCTCCTTATTCACATGAGAAAGTGAAGACTTCTCTTATTACATAAGCCAAAAAGTTTTGGAATCAGAAAAGAATTGAGCAAATTGAAAAGGCAAGAAAACGGATTCTTAGAAGCCCAAGGTAAGCATTTTGGTTTCAGCAGTGGAGGGAGGCCAAACTTTTGATATAGATTGGTGTAATATTTTTGCTAACTAAAGTGATTTTACAGAGCCTATTTACCTCACTACAATTTAGAACGGATTGAATGAAGATATGAAAATAAATTCCACATCCAAATAAAAGAGTTTTAAAAGAGAAACCATGAAGATTTAGAAGTGGGGAAGGCCTTATAGTCCTTCACCTTCACTAGACTTGAAGCCAAGAATCTCTGATTTGTTGGAAATCAGGCAAGATCTAAGAGGAGGACAGAGAAATAGCACATAGGAGCATTGTCCTTTTGTAACAGAAACTGTCATCCAAGGTATGGGTGATTATACTCTATTCTTTTCCATACATCCTGCTGAGCAAATGCAAGTCCAAGAGAAAAATAATCTATTGAAATAATTTTTGAAATAATAGCTTCACTGATCCTGATATTGTATCTAAGAGAGTCTTAAGAGAGAAGACAAAATGGAGTATTCTTCGGTTTCCTCTAAGCATCTTGTTAGCAAAATATGTCTTTGAGGTTAGAAGTGATTGAACCAAAAATTGATGGAGTACTGATTTTTGAGGGCACTTTAGATATAAGAAGACTTTCAAGGTAAAAGAAAAAAGAAAAAAGTATATCTAAATATTTGTGATCACAGCTTCTTGGAGTAGTATTTTGGAGACAAAGTTTTACATTAGAGATTGTCCTCATTAACATTGATGCTGGGTTTCCGTGACACCGAAATGCAAGTGAGAAGTTTAATGGACTCACTTGGATAAGTAAACAGCATGATAGAAAAAAATGGAATATAATATTTACTGAATTATTTTGAACAATTACTTTGCCAGAACAAAGAAGGAAATATATAATGCAAATCACTTGACATAAACTTATGAATGAAAGTAGTCAATAGAAATGAGAGAAAACAGAGAGGACTGTTTCCTCTCTGGTGGAGTAATGGGTTCTTGATCTTGTTTCTTCCATTCTATCTTTACAAGCTATCAAGTGTGGCTCAGGATTGGAGTATCCAGTTCAGACCAAGAGAACATGCAGAAGAAAATATTTGCCTCAGATATAGGTGATTTATAACCTAAAACAATCTATTTAAATCTGTTAAAAATTTTCCTCTATCCCAAACTGCTCACTTTAAACAACTTTGTATGCTTTTCACAAGATTGTCCTTCATTAACTATTTAAAATTTTGAGAAGTCATCATCATACTCTATAGAGATTGCTGTTTGGTTGTGCTTTTTGTGTGTTTTTGTTTTTTGTTGTATGTTTTCACTGAATTACAAAAGGTTGTGCTAGTGTGTTTCAATTAAGTATGTGCATCTAATTGTCCAATGTTCCTGGATCAGAGTCACTCCTTCTATCCTTCTCAATCAACCCCTTCTACAAGATTTATTTCCGATTTACCACTTCCTTTCTCACATGTGTGCATTGAGTATTCTAGCTGTATTTGCTCGTTGTTCCATTTCATTCATTCTATGTCATTACTATTATTCCTCTCTGGTTTCAACTTCCTGATAGTCATTCTGTTAAACTGTCTGCTAGTACTTTGAAATGTTTATATACATTCCATGGAGTTTCAATTCTGCATATACTTGAACTGATGTCAGCTTATATTTCCATAATTCATTCATCTGAAGTGACAATTTGCAAGACTGAAGACATGGAGCACCTATTCCTCTTCATTTGGAAGATTAATCTGTAGTCAACAAGAAAGTTTAAAAATGGCTGAGAGAACTGGGAAGGTGGCTCATTGGTAGAGCGCTTGCCTTGCATGCTCAAGGCCCTGGGTTCGATTCCTCAGCACGCCATAAGCAAAAAGAAAAAAGCCGGAAGTGGCGCTGTGGCTCAAGTGGTAGTGCGCTAGCCTTGAGCCGAAGAGCTGATGGACAGTGCCCAGGCCCAGAGTTCAGGCCCCACGACTGGACCCAAAAAAAAAAAAAAATGGCTGAGAATGTATTCCTAACTACGAGTTTTATAAATGGCTTTGTACAGTGGTTTGTAATTATTTTATTTTACATGGCATAATATTTTCTATTACCGATAAGTTTTGGAAAAAGAAGAAAACTAAAATTTACTAGTGTTGAGGAATATGATAGAAATAGAAGACCGATTTTATGTTTGTCAAATCTCTGATGAGTACCCATATGCAAGAATTAAAGTTATATTTCTTACTGTGTTAGACAAATAGGGAAAACATAAAACACCATATGATAAGGCAAATATTCATGACTTTTTAAAATGTACTTATTATGTGATGAAATTTACTCTATTAGCTAATGTTTTGGTTTGAAATATGGGAGGCTGATCTATTTAACAAATTTTCGAAGTCACCTACTGAAAAACACAAATGATGGGGGGTACTCTTTCTACATTTCAATGAATGGTTGAACCTCTTAGGCATTGGTGCTGGGTAAATAAATCAACTCTATTGTACCTTGCTCTACACTTGTAAAAGTTGTAATGCCACTAAATATTATCTACTTTTAAAGTGTTGTTTTGGCAAATGTGATTTTACAAAGTTTATTTGAAAAGGAATACACTTTCAGCAGATTAAATGTAGGTTATCATTTGTTTGAGAATGACATCATTTTTATACTTCAGAACCAAGGTTTACTGAAGTACCAGTGTTTTGAAGCACTAAGAATTTTCTCAATTATTGTTTTTCTGAACTATATTTGACCTCTAGGTCAAGTTTTCCTAGCCTTGGTAGACCAATTATAGATCTATCGTTCCAGGAACTATTTTTTGGCCTGATGATGCTGGACTGAAATCATTCATTAATCATTAGGATAAGGGTATTACAAATAATCTTTTGACATTTGTGGTCTTGTTCACTCATATGGGATGGTCATCTGAAAATTGAAAGTTTGAATTACTGTACTTTCACATTTGGGATCACATCCTGCATTTTAAATTGCCTTGCATTTCACAATTGCTTACTGCTAATTCATGCATTTCAAGGAACTGGGGCCCTGAAATATAGGAAATGAGAAATTGAGATGGGTCTTCAATTACTTTCTGTTGGCATGTTGCATGGGCCTCTGTGAGATCTCTTGCCCTAGTTATCTGATGATGCAGGTAACTGGGACCTGGGATTCTAGGACCCGTGGATCCTGTGGAAGAATAATACCTTTTAGACATCATATCAGCAAAATTTGAGTATAATCAGTAGGAATGCTTCAGAAATATGGAGAAAAACAGTTTGGGACCAGCGAGTTAAAACAATAAACAGAGCAGCAGAGTAAAATCCCTTATAGATTAAAGAAAACATTTTTTTTTTAACCATGTGAATTCAGAAACCAAGAACAATTAGAAGGTATCACAAGTTTATACCGAAAACATTGCATTGATACTTTTTATATTCTGATATATATTCTAATCCTGATTATTTATATTCCAATCTATTTATTGTAATAAATATCAATTAATTTGTCAAATTATAAATTAATTCCAGTAAGATTCACTGTGTGAAATATAAAATCAGCACATAAATATAAAATATATAAGTATATATAATATAAGAAAATGCTTTGCATTGTTCTCTTGTTGTTAAGGTAACAAAGGCAACTGTTTTAAAATATTATTCCATTACCTCTACCTCAGTGTTTGGTAGAATTTAACTTAAAGCTTTACCATTCAGAGATGTACAGCCTAGAGGCAAGAGGAAACACTGTGATTAAAACATTACCAATTTAAGGCCTAATAACAAGGAGAAACATATGGACTTCTCCTGGAGCTATGGAATATATTTAGTTATAGAAAATCAGTGGTGTTAGTTCCTGCCTGATTGGATGGTAGACAGGCCAGGACATGAGGTAATCATGCATATGAACAATTTTTTCACCTTCTAAGCTTTAGCTACTTTTGAAATGATAGGGATAATAAATAATTATATTTTGAAAAAATACCTTTTAGCCTGAACAGTTCTGTCTGAACTGTTCATCTCTCTATAATCCCTTCTTACTAAGATTATTTCTGCTCCAGTAAGACAAGCTATGCTGTCAGGGTAAGATATTCTGGTTGGTCTGTTCCTAAATGGAGCAAAGGTAATGGGTCAGGCAAACATTTGTGCCAGTAAGACCTCATTTGGGAAGTTTTAAGCTGGAGAAATTTAGAAGTAGCTCTTAAGCAAGGCTTACTTTGAATCCATTAGCTCCACAAAGCTAACTCAGTTGATAAATAAGTACTTGAAAAGCCATTACCTTTGGACCTACCTATAAAGGCTTCAAAGTATTATCAAATTTCAAATGAAAAAGGCTTAAAATGGCTATTGACAAAAAATTGCAAATGTGAGCAATTGAACAAACAATGTAAGTTTTTTCCACCATAAACAAATTTTACAAAAATAAGATGAATAGTAATTTAGGGAACAATAAGGTTTCCTTGTTACAAATAGGCAACCAAGGATAAATGCCTGTCTTAAGATTGCATCATTAACTACTTAAATTTACAGGATACTACATGCTTTAGCAGCACATCTACCCGAATTACAATACAGAGGTTAACATGGCTCTTTCACGAGAGCCATGTTAATGATATGAAAATTTGTGAAGTATTCCATATTTTCCATTCTTCAGATGCAAGAAATGGAAAACAGTTATGAAAAAATTGATTACAAATATGCAAGTGTAATAATACATGTAATTCATAGAAATAAAAGTTAGTTTGACATCAGTGTATTCAATCTTCACTTTTCAGAAAGGCCTTTACATAGCATAACATTTATAAAACTTTGAAATTAGATAACATTGTCATTTTATCCCAAATAAATAAAATTATATAAGGACCTAGGAATTAAAGGAATCTTAAACTCTTTCTATATGGAATGCAATTCAAAAGGACACATTTAGTAATGAATCCATATATTATAAAAACAATGTCGAATTCAAAGTATTATATCTAGGAGAGAAAGAAATAGATTATGGACATTATATAAACAGAATACAAAATATTTTAAAAAATACTTATTTCAGACAAGCACCAGAAATATCCTTAATTTCTATACTACTCATTTCTACAGATAAGTTAAAATTATTTCTGATTTAAAAAATCACACTCTATATAAATCATTATAGATGTATACAAAAAAGTCGAATATATTTTGACATCAAACTCAGGCAATTCACTTGGAAAAGTACCATGGAATCCATGAATTTCTAAAGTAAAATATTGCTGTTGCTTTGTATTGTGAATATATTTTGTATGGACACATGGGATGGACTGGCAATTTTGAAATTTAAGAAACTTAATGGAAACATTAGGACTTAAGAGAACAATTTGTACAGCTTTCCACAACTTCAAAGAGGTAGTGATACATACTTATCCTTTTGGCAATATCAAATGCAGTTTCTTCCAAGTTGTGTTCAGATCTGGTTTGATATAATGGGTCAACAGAAGGAGATCCAGCGTATCTTTGCTATATCTATACCCAGCAGCAAGATACAAGGGGGTCAAGAGGCCTTTGGTTTGGCCATTGTTGTCTGCATCATGATGAAATAAAGAAGCCACTCTGATATTATCCCATGTATAAGTACTGTGCAGGGGTGTCCAGCCATTCACAGTTATTCCATGAATATCTGCTTTGAGCCACCAACTCATGGATAATGTCTAAGTGACCACAGTAGGCTTCTAGATGAAGAGGTGTATAATCATCGTTATCCCTAGTGTTCACATGAGTGGCCTTTATGGAAAGTAGTCTCTGCACTGTAGTAGGGCGATTACTTTCAGCAGAACAAAGAAGAAATTTGCTTGATCTTATTCCATTTTTTCTTGCAATTGATACCATTTCTCACTTTTTCATCTTGTTCCTCAACTTCATCAGAATTGCCTAACCAGACACTTTGAGTGCCACTGAGAATGAGCTGTCCATGTATTTCCCCAATAGTTCACATTGGATAAACTAGTCAGAAAAATCCGGTGAATTTTCTGCATCTGTTTTTTTTCACTATTATTTATTTTCTCTTTTTTCATTTATACTATTCTAAATTATTCTATCTGGAGAGTAGGGATTTGGTAGAGAGCAGAGGAAAGATTTTCCTCCGTATTCAAAGGGACAAACTGAAAATGAGGATCAGTGGTGTCTTCATGTGCTGCTTATTCTAGGAATGAGAAAATAGGAAATAATGCCTTATATGTAAATGAATAGGGAATTGACAAAGCAGAAAGTGAAATGATGAAACCAAAAAAGATAAAAGCAAAATAAATTAAGATAATTATGGAGTAATCATATTACCTGTGAGAACCATGAGAGGGAGAGAGGAAGAGAGAGACAGATGTGCAATGATCTAGCTAGCCACAAAATCCATCCCTCTGATCAAATTATAGAGCAAATAATTTTATTTTTTAAAAGAGACAGAAATAGAATTTAAGATCAGATGTCTCCATTGTTTTTAATTATATTTTTCTTATCTTAAATACTTGTACAAGGGAATTTCCATTCAACAAATCAGTTTTTTTTAAATATAATGGATCTTTATATAACTTTTCCAAACCCTTCCAAAGCTCATCGCAGTTTAATTTTTCTAGTTTCATACATCTACATTGAATATTATACCTTCACTCTCTTCCTCCATAACTCTATTCCTTCCTTTTGACTTCCACTAACATCTTTCAAGTGATAGTGTCCTGGTATTCATTTTGTTGGAGTAAAGTTCAATTTTATAAGAAATTATGCCTTTGAAATACTCCTCTGCAAATCACATGCTTTGGTTAATATTTTTGTGTAAACTTGTATAAATTTCTAGCTTCCAAATATGAGACAGAACATGGGTCCTGAATAATTTACATTTGGGTCAAATAAAAGTCTGCTTCCAAAAGGAGAGTTGGCTTTAGAGAAACATAATGAGTTGTATGTAAATAGGTGCTTAGCTGATTTTGTATATTTGTAAACTAATACAGGGAAATAGATTACAGCACGGTTAAAAAAAGAACTTCTCATTGAAATACTCATTTGTGTGTGTGTGTGAGAGAGAGAGAGAGTGTGTTTGTACACATGCACGTGTACACACGCACACGCATGTGCTAGTGCTCATTCATTCATTCATCATTCCTGAGGCTTGATAGTGCCTGGGTACTCTCCCTAATCTTTTGTGACCAAGGATAGTGGTTTACCACTTGAGCCATTGTTCCATTTCTGTTTTTTTGGAGATAATCACATTTATTTTCATGATTGGACTGGCTTTGAATAATGGTCTTCATATTTCAGCCTCCAGAGTACCTAGCTAAGCTTCTTCAGCCTCTAAGTATCTAGTTAAAATTGGGCCTGTCCTCTATGCTTCAATGCTCTTTTATTCTTGTCCTGAGGTGTTCACATGCTTAAGTTATATATATGTCTAGTTGCTTTAAAAAATACTCTTACTGCTTGGCACCAGGGGCTCCCATCTGAACTCTAAACTATTGAGGAAGCTTGAGAACAGAACCCAGGCCAAAATTTTAATGGACTTGCTTCTCAATCTATAGCTTGGTGCATTGGGTTATTTCTACCATCCTGCACTATCTACAGGTTAAGATTGGAAGGACTGCAGAATCCAGGCCAGCCAAGGTAGGAATCTAGACAAGTTGGTGTGCAACTCTTATGGGCTAAATGGGAAGGCTAAAAAGACAGATCAGGTGCATGTTTTGTGAAAAGGGAACCCCTATGCTAAAATTTACTACTGATATGACACCAGTCTAACAAAAACAGTACCCCAAGTTGAACACAATTTCCCACAACCAAAATATTTATGGACATTAACATCCAAAACTTAGTATAACCTGCTCTTTGTTCTAATATCAGCTTCATCTGGTTATCATATGATGTGACAATAGTTTCTTCATTAAAGTTTTTATATATTTTAAAAGACCTAGAAAATTCTTTCTCACTTATTGAGTGCAAACGAATGGCAAATTGCCTCATTTCTTACATATTTGACTACCACTATAAATTCATCTTATGGTTATTATTAATAGTAACATATTCTGATTTATTACTTTACTTTGTAACACTTTTTAAACTTTTGGCTTCTTGGCTGAGGTTGAAGTATTTAAATAGTATCATCAAATTACATTACTTGGGTACTTTGGGTCAATTTCTAAAAAGGTTTTAACCAATGGCTTCTAGTAATTCTGTTGTTTTTTGGGGGGGAGGGTTCTGTCCTGGAACCTGAACTCTGGGCCTGGGTGCTGTCCCTTAAGGCTAGCTCAAGGCTAGCACTCTACCACTTGAGCCAGAGCGCCACTTCCGGCTTTTTTTTCTGTTTATGTGATGCTGAGGAATCTAACCCAGGGCCTTAAGCATGCAAGGAAAGCGCTCTAACACTGAGCCACATTCCTAGCTCTCTACGAATTCTTAATTGGTATATTAATTAGTTTATTTTTAATTTCAATATAATTTTATTGTAAAGGTAATGTACAGAGGGGATACAGTTACATAATTAAGGTAATGTGTACATTTATTATGGAAGGAACATTGTTATCTCTTCCATTGTTTTTTTTGCACACTCAAAAAAAAACTACTAAGGTATCTCCTGTCGCTATTGTCAAATGGGTATTTTCTTTCTTTGTTCATGCATTTTTTATTATAAAATTGATATACAGAGTGTTTACAGTTACTTAAGCGAACTAAAGATTACACTTCATTTTATTTTCTGAATTTCAAATTTTGAACTTATTTTGTTTGGTTTCTTTAGGGTAATTCTTTTTTCAGACTTGTAGAATTAGTTAATTTAGTTTTGCATAATTTTAACACATGTAAATTATTCAGACATATATTTTGCTTTCAAAATAGTTAACATGTGAATATGTAAAAATTATTTTCTTAAATTTTATATGGTTGGTGAATTTAAATAAATTTATTTTCTTATTATTTCTAAAGATATTTGTCCAGGTAACAAATACTGCATTTTCAAGAAGCATATACTTTATTAAAAAAGGCTTTATATAGTTTTTTTTTTTTTTTTTTTTTTTGTCGGTCGTGGGGCTTGAACTCTGGGCCTGCAAAAGGCTTTATTACTTTGTCAATTTTTAGAAATATTTGTACTTGAATAAAAAAAAAATGTTTGAGCTAGGCATAGTGGTTTGTGGTTTCTATTTTCTAACTATGGTCGGAAGTGTAAATAGGGTTTGTAATTCGGGAGAGACTGAAAAACTATGATACTTTATCATAAAATTTCCAGAGTGAAATGATTAGAGATATAGCCATCCCTAGCAAGATATAGATCACCTGGTTATCATATTCTAAATCTTGAGTTAAAACACCAGAAACATCAATCTTTTGTCAAAATAAAAGGACACATATTTCAAAATGTTTATTATGTAAGACTTGTTTGCAAAGTTCTCATATATTTTATTTATTAATTTTCAATTTACTTAATCTATAAGAATCCAAGTATCTTGTGAATATTTTATTTCTTCTAAACTTTTAAATTGTATGGGCAATATTATGATTCCATATATTAAAATAATTTTACTATTTGTGATAATTTTCTCTGTTTAATATGATAATAACAAATTTGTGTATGCGGTATGTGTGTGTTTGTGTGGGTTTTTTGTGTGTGAGTTTTCTGTGTACTTTGTAATGCTTGGGAGATCACACAATTGCTTCACATATGTTAGGCCAATGTTTTAGCACTGAGCTATAGTATCTAGTTATAATACAAATTGTATTTTAAATTATGACTTTTGTATTTTCATTCCTAGTATGTTTTTTCAAAATTATATATGATAGGACGGGGGAAGATGGTGGAGGAGAATCTGGAGTCTAAGTAAGCTCTCGCATAGAAAGCAGTTTTAGAGTTCCAGTGAACAGTCTTAAGCCAGAGAATTACACCAAGTGTGCTATCACAGGATAGAGAGTTAGGCCAGAGAAGGAAACCCAGGCAAGAAGACACTTCTGAGCTCTTGCCAGCAGCCGCCGCGGCGGCGGCAGCCGGCGGTGGGTGAGCGCAGGAGTCATACCTGAGCAACAGAGAGTCCAGGACGAAGGAGCCAGATGCAACAGGCAAGCGGATTCTACTCAACACCAGCAAGAACTGACAAGGAGCAGATATCTTCATCCTGCAGTTCGCAGACCAGAGACAACCCAGGAACTAAGACTCGGCATGAGTAGTAGCCTGACGTCCTCACTCCTTCTCAGGGAGCAGAGGAGGAAAGGCCACCCCTCCCCACCACAACACCGGTGATCTCCATCTTGGATACCGACAAAGCTCGGAGGAGCTGCTAGCTCCAACTCAGGCTTGGAATAAAATGAGTCATTTAGCAGGTCACAAGAACTTAACAGTGGTGTGACCTGCCAGACTCAGCTCCACCCATGGAAAAGTCACCCAGCTTGGGCGCCAGCCCTAGGAGTGGGTTTCTTCACTGGGTAATCAGAGCCAGAGGCTGCCCCTCCCTCTAGCAGCCTCGACAATCAATTGAAATTCAGTAAACAGAAACACTGAGAATGGCTCCAGGCTGGGCTCTGTGAGGTTTTCACAAACTAGCCCCGGAAAAGCTACTGTTTGTTGAAAGGCCTCAACTCTACCCAGAACTTAGCCTCATCACTGCATCCCCCTCTTTTGTGATACTCAAAACATATCAGCCTCCCAATGAACTAGCCTGGGAGGAGGATCACCAAATCCTGTGTAAAGCAGAGCATTTTTCTGTCTGTTTGAACAAACTGACTTAAGAAACCAACCAAGCCACAGGACCACAAGCAGACCAGAGACTCCAACAAGAGGCTGGTAACGGACACAAGGGAGATACAGGATTTTTCCCACTCCTCCCAAAAAAATCAAAGAAGTTTTTTTTTTTTCTTTTTTGTTGTTGTTTTTTTTTCTCTCTCTCTCTTCTTCGTCTTCTTTTTTTTATTTTTTATTTTTGGTACCTTGTATAAAAATTTTTTTTTCTTTTCTAAAACTTTTTTTTTAATCTTTAATCTTTGCCTTTTTTGAAAAAAAATTGTTTTCCAGAAACTTTTTTTCCCCTTATAATTTTTTTTCTTTCTTTTTTGGTCTTCTTTCTCTTTTTTTCTTTTTTAATTATCTTTTTGTTTTTTGTTTAGCTCTACTGAACTTCTCATCTTTTTCTTCTTCCTTTCTTATCCTTTTCACCTTCTCTTCTCTTTTGGTCTTCCTTATGTGACTTAATTCTTGTCCTGCACATCCTCAGATAAACCCGTAGTTGACTATTAGACCCTATCCCCTATTGTGTACACACTTAATCCACAAATTTATTACTCAAGTCAAAACCTCTAAGACTTAAATTCCTTAATAGCAGTACTACCTCTTTATAACTATATAATATTTTAAGCATTTTTATTTTTAAGTTTTTCACTTCTCCTTTATATCCCTCCCCTTCTCTCAATAAATTCACGTTCTTATTTAAATAGATTGTTATCGAATCTACATAATTTTATTAATTTCTACCTTTTTTTTTCTGGTCTCTTTTCTTTTCCCGTTCCCTTTCTTCTTTTATTCTCTCTCTCTACTTTCATCCTACCCAACCTATTTCCTGCTTTGAGATTAGTACTTAGTTAACTCTCCCTGAGCCTCCCCACATCAATCTATTCCTATTTTTTTACCCACATCTCTCCCTAACCCTAATAATTTCTGGCCTTCCAAATTCTTCTTTGTGGTTCGTAGCCCATTAACGTATAGTTGTTTGGTGTTGAATATATGTATCTGTTGAACTAGATTGTATCTGTAGACTATTGACTGTGCAAATTCAGACTTGGGTTGATGTTGCCTTAAGATAGTGTTCTAGCACAAACCTGGTGCTATTTTCATCTCAAATGGGCAGAGTAAGCCGGAAAAACACAAGAAAAATGGCAAATCCGGGTATCTCAATTCCCAATACCTGATAATCAAGGAACAGAACAGATAATGAATAATCCAGTGGAGAATTCCCAAATAGTTCTACGTACACTGTTGGCAAACATGATAAATCAAAAGATTGAAAGCATACAGAGGACTCTGTATGAGCGTGATAGGGAGAGAGAGGAGGCAATCCAAAAATTTATACAGGAATATCATAAGCGTGAGGAAGCTACTCAAAAACTGACACAGGATTTGCATGAGCAGCTTGAGAATACTCAAAGAGAAAGGCAGGAATGGCCTGAACAGGCTGAGAACACTCATAGAGAACTACAGGATTCCCACGAATGGGAGGAAGTTAATCAAAGAGTAATACAGGAATTGAGAGAGCAGGAAGAGAATACACAAAGATCACTAAAGGCATTCATGGAATCCATTAACGAAGAGCTGAAGGAAGAAAGGGAGACCACAAAGGGAATGCTGAATGGAACCCAACATAAGGAATGGGAGTCCAAGTAAACCATAACCAATCAACTAAGTGATCTGAGAATCAACACTGAACATCAAATTAAGGAAGTAAAGAAGTTCATAAAAGATCTAAAACAAAGCTTCAACAAAGATTTTGAAGCCATCAAAGCTGATCAATTAGAAGGGAAAGAGATAAAAAACAAAGTAGAAAATCTAGACAGCAGGTTAGACCATGCAGAAGATCGAATCTCAGGGATTGAAGACAGCCTAGATATTATAGAGAAAGAACATAAAACCACCCAAGACAAGTCCAAGAAATATGATAGATCTATCCAACACTTGGAAGACACAATCAGAAGGCCTAATCTAAGGATAATGGGTGTAGAGAAGCATCTAGAAACAGAAGTTAATGGCCTAGGAAATTTGTTTCACAGGATCCTTGCATCTCTGCAAGGATCCTAAACATGCAAAAAGATAGGCCTATTCAGATACAAGAAGCATTTAGAACTCCAAACAGACCAACCCAGAATAAGACATCCCACCTTCACATTATAATCCACACAGGATCAACTCAGACCAAGGAAAAGATCCTTAAAGCTGTCAAGGAGAAAAGATTAATCACCTATAAAGGGAAACCAATTAGAATCACCTCAGATTTCTCAGCAGAGACAATTAAAGCAAAAAGAGCCTGGAATGATGCATGCCATCCCCTAAAAACAAACAACTATCAACCAAGAATACTGTACCCAGCTAAACTCTCCTTCATAACTAAAGGTTAAATAAAAACCTTCCATAGCAAACAAAAATTGAAAAAATACATCTCCACCAAACCAGCCCTACAAAAGATTCTTAAAGATGTCCTACACATAGAAAACCAACAAGACCAAAATAAAGGCCAAGAAACTGCACACAAACTGAGACTCCAAGAACCATAGGAAAAACCCAGTTTTTGCAGCCCCCAAGAAGGTGGATAACATGGCAGAAACTCCCAAATACCTCTCAGTCTTTTCTCTTAACGTTAATGGAGTGAATTCTCCAATTAAGCGACATAGACTGTCTAGTTGGATAAAAAAAACAAAACTCTTCTATCTGCTGCCTTCAGGAGTCACATCTTGCCCGTAAAAAGAAACACATTTTCAATGTTAAAGGTTGGAACAAAATCTACCAAGCAAACGGCCCCCATAAACAGGCGGGAGTTGGAATCCTAATATCAGATAAAATAGACTTCAAATAAAATTCCTGAGAAGAGATAAAGAAGGTTGCTACATACTAATTAAGGGATCTCTCTATCAGGAGGATAGTACAATTCTAAATATCTACTCGAAAAATAATGGAGCACCCAAATTTATCCAAGAAACACTACTTTCCCTCAAATCCCATATAAATCCAAAGACATTAATTGTTGGGGATTTTAACACATCACTCTCCCCACTAGATAGATCAACTCGGCAAAAACTCAACAGAGAAACTTCAGATCTAAACAGCTGCAGAGATCAACTAGATTTAACAGATATCTACTGAACAGTTAACCCAGCAGCATCAGAATACACGTTTTTCTCAGCAGCACATGGAACATTTTGTAAAATGGACCACATTTTAGGCCACAAAGCAAACTTGTCTAAATTCAGAAACATTGAAGTTATACCTTGCATTCTCTCTGGCCACAAGGCAATAAATTTAGAACTCAACACCAAAAGCCACCAAAGAAAGTCTGTTATCACATGGAGGCTGAACAACACACTGCTTAAACACGAGTGGGTCATGGAAGAGATTAGAATGTAAATTCAAATTTCATGCTATTCAACAAAAATGAACACACAAATTACCAGCTCCTCTGGGACACAGCAAAAGCACTACTCAGAAGGAAGTTTATAGGTCTGAGGTCCTACATCAACAAATTGGAGAGGTCTGAAACCAACAACTTAATGACACATCTGAAACTCCTTGAAAAAGAGCAGCAAATAAACCCCAATCCAGTAGACGGAAAGAAATAATTAAAATTAAATCAGAATTAAATGAATTAGAATCCAAAAAAACTATAGAAAGAATCAACAAAACAAAGAGTTGGTTCTTCGAAAAAATTAACAAAATTGACAGACCCTTAGCAAATCTTATCAGAAAAGAAGAGAACACACTGAAATAAATAAACTCAGAGATGAGAATGGAAACATCACCACGGAAACAACCAAGATTCAAAACATTATAAGGAAATATATCTCAAAACTTTATGCTAATAAGTTTGAGAACTTGACAGAAATGGACCTTTTCCTAGCAAATATTGACATTCCAAAACTAAACTAAGATGAGTTAAACCAGCTTAACAGGCCCATATCAAGCATTGAAATAGAAAGAGCAATAAGAGACCTGCGAGCTAAGAAAAGTCCAGGACCAGATGGTTTTACAGCGGAATTCTACAAGACCTTCAAAGCAGAGCTCACACCAATACTCCTCCAACTCTTCAATGAAATTGAAAGAGAAAGTTCACTACGGAACACATTCTATGAAGCAATCATAACCCTCATCCCAAAACCAGGCAGGGAATCATCAAAGAAAGAGAAATATAGACCCATTTCTTTGATGAACATTGATGCAAAACTTCTCAACAAAATTTTGGCCAAACGACTTCAACAGTTCATCCAAAAAATCATACACCATGATCAAACAGGATTAATTTCAGGGCTGCAAAGCTGGTTCAATATACGCTAATCAATTAATATTATTCATCACATCAACAGGAGCAAGAATAAGAACCACATGGTTATCTCAATAGATGCAGAAAAAGCATTCGACAAGATCCAACATTCCTTTATGATGAAGGTTTTGGAAAAATTAGGAATCCATGGAACATTCCTCAGTACAATAAAGGCTGTATATGACAAAACTACAGCCAGTATTATACTTAATGGTGAAAAACTGAAGCCATTTCCTCTTAACTCAAGAACAAGGCACGGATGTCCACTCTCTCCACTTCTCTTCAATCTAGTATTAGATACCTAGCTACAGCAATAAGACAAGATGCATACATAAAGTGGATCCAAATAGGGAAAGAAAAAATAAAACTCTCCCTCTTTGCAGACGACATGATCTTGTATTTAAAGAATCCCATAGACTCCACACCCAAATTACTCACGCTGATTCAAAACTTTGGCAAAGTAGCAGGGTATAAAATTAATCCCCCAAAACCAATGGCTTTTCTGTATGCCAACAATGAGAAAAGTGTGGCTGAAATTAGGAAAGTAACTCCATTAGTAATAGCCCCACAAAAAACAAAATACCTAGGAATTAACTTAACCAAAGAAGTGAAGGACCTCTATGATGAAAACTAAAATCTTGAAAAAGGAAATCAACACAGAACTTTAAAAATGGCAAAACCTCCCATGCTCCTTGGTTGGAAAGATTAACATCGTGAAAATGGCAATACTTCCCAAGGCTATCTATAAATTCAACGCGATACCTATCAAAATTCCAACCTCATTCTTCAAGGAAATAGAAGAGGCAACCCAAAAAATCATATGGAACAATAAAAGACCCCAAATAACAAAAATGCTCCTCAACGGAAAGAACACTGCTGGAGGAATATCAACACCAAATCTCAAACAATACTATAAAGCCATAGTAATCAAAACAGCTTGGTATTGGCATAAGAACAGACCTCAGGACCAATGCAATAGAATTGAAAACCCAGAAATTAACCTACAGACCTATAGCCATCTAATCTTCGATAAGGGAGCTAAAACAATAGAATGGAAGAAAGACAGCCTCTTCAATAAATGTTGCTGGCAAAATTGGTTAACTAGTTGTAGAAAACTAAAGCTAGATCCCTATATATCACCGTGCACCAGAATCAACTCCAAATGGATTAAAGACCTGGAAGTCAAAGCAGACACTCTGAAAACATTACAGGATGGAATTGGAGAAACTCTAGGTCTCCTTGACTCAGGACGAAATTTTCTGAATAGAGACCCGGAAACACAACAAATCAAAGAAAGGTTGGACAAATGGGATTGCATGAAGTTGCAGAGCTTCTGCATGGCAAAGGACATAGCTAGCAAGATCAATAGAAAGCCCACAGATTGGGAGAAGATCTTTACTAGCCATACAACGGACAAGGATCTCATATCTAAAATATACTTGGAACTCAAAAATTAAATCCCC
Source organism: Dipodomys spectabilis (assembly GCF_019054845.1). Lineage (NCBI taxonomy): Eukaryota > Metazoa > Chordata > Mammalia > Rodentia > Heteromyidae > Dipodomys > Dipodomys spectabilis. Next base: position 2,674,494 of record NW_024871000.1, read on the forward strand.
CAACAACAAATCCTCAAAGAAACAACTGCCCAATAAATAAGTGGGCGAAAGACTTAAAGAGAAACTTCTCTGAAGAAGAAAGAAGGATGGCCAATAGACACATGAAGAAATGCTCAACATCCCTAGCCATAAAAGAAATGCAAATCAAAACAACATTAAGATACCACCTCACTCCAGTTAGAATGGCAAAAATCAAGAACTCTAACAACAACAGATGCTGGAGGGGAAGTGGACAGAAAGGAAACTTACTTCATTGTTGGTGGGAATGTAAACTTGTTCAACCATTTTAGAAAGCAGTATGGAGGTTCCTCAAAGACTTCACATAGAGCTCCCCAATGTCCCAGAAATCCCACTTTTGGGCATTTACTCAAATGTTTACAAACAAGACCACACTAAAGCTACCAGCACAACTATGTTTACTGCAGCATTATTTACCATAGCTAAGATATGGAACCAACCCAGATGCCCCTCAGTAGATGAATGGATCAAGAAAATGTGGTATATATATACACAATGGAATTCTATGCCTCCATCAGAAAGAATGACATTGCCCCATTTGTTTGGAAATGGAAAAAATTTGGAAAAAATTACATTAAGTGAGGTAAGCCAGGCCCAAAGAAACATAGGCCCCATGGTTTCCCTGGTTTGCAATACCTAGTATATTTATGAGTCAAGCAGAAAAGATCAGATAATGTGACGTTAGGAAAATGAACCCTTAGATATGTATTTTAATGTTTTTTTCTTTCATGCATGTGTTTCTAATGCATTTATAAGATTATTTCTTTGTTACTTTGTGGGTCCCTCCCCCACAGTATAACCCCTGCTTTCACTATATTTGATGTCAGTATAACTTGTGGAGGAGATGGGGAAAAACAAGTCGTTTAAGGATACAGGTGGACCTATTGCATCAATGAGAATTACAAGTTGTCCTGTCTAAAACGAGCTTTACAACGTCGGTTCCGGGGGGAGGGGAGGAAGAAAAGGATTGGGATTGGAGGGGGAGGGGTGGCTGGGAAGCTATGTGAAGGGTAAACAAAGGAGGAGGCGGCAATGCTTGGTAAGAAATGTACGCATTATTCTGCCCATGTAATTGTAACCCCTCTGTACAGTATGTTCACAAATAAAATAAAATAAAATAAAAATTATATATTATAAAATGTGATCCATCTTCTCTCCACGTTAGCAATTGTTAATGTTATTCTTTCTCTTATTTCCTTGGAAATTAATTATATTCCTATTACAACTTCTTTACATTGTAACAGCTCTATAAAATGCTTTATTTTCTATTTTATTTTTCCTTTGTTATCTGACTTTCAGTCCAAACTATCAAGTGGATTACAAAGAAACTAGATTCAGGACACATTATTTTTCTCCTTCTCTTCTCTGAAGTCTTCGTGTTTTTTGAAACAATACCAATGACATACAGCTCCTATGTGGTCCACCATTCTTCCCCCACTCACTCTCTTCTGCAGAACAGCTCAAGTCATTATCGTTGAGCTATATTATGCTGTACTGTTATCTAAATCTTAACTCATTCCTAAATTAATTTTAGTTGCATTGAGCAGTCTCTAAAGACATTTTGTATATATAATAGCAGGGGTTTGTATTTTCACAAGGTGTGAAATATGAGTGACTATGAAATATTTAGATATCTCTGTAGAATATTGGTCCACCTGCTGAATAATCTCTTAAGTAAATTCAAGGAATACAGGTCAGTCAGAGAAATCTTGTAAAATGGTGTAGCTTGAGCCTCCATACTAGCTTTGAATAGTATTACCATGTTTAGTAGTGAAGACAACATAGTTCTACTATAAGAACAGACACATAGAAGAAGGTAACAGATTTGTCAAAAATAAATTCTTAGTTTTATGGTCCACAGATTTTGAAAAGGATGCTATGACCTTATGAAATAAAAACAGAATCTTAAATGGTTGTATTGGCACTATTGCCTCTCTAGATTTAAAGAATGATCTTAGACTACTACCTCAATCCTTTGTTTGTTTGTTTGTATGTAGGTCATGGGGTTTGAACTCTGGGCATGGGCGCTGTCCATGTACTCTTCAGCTCAAGGTGAGCACTCTACCGCTTGAGCAGCAGCAAAACTTCCAGTTTTCTAGTGATTTATTGGAGATAAGGGTCTCATGGACTTTCCTGCCTGGGCTGGCTTTAAACCACGATCCTCAGATCTCAGCCTCCTGAGTAGCTAGGAATACAGGCGTGAGCCACTGGCTCCTGGCTTCAATTCTTTGTTATTGTGGGACCATTTAAGTAGGAAAAAGCCAAGTAAATATTTTGCATGAACCTAAACTAAGTGGGATAATATCATATTGGTGTCTCTTTAACTTGGAAGTTATAGATTATGTCTTTTTATACTTTAACTTGGGACAATTATCTGCTGTCAGTTATTTTCTTCTCTTACCCTTTTTTTGCCCTTCTACTTACATAATTATTATTTAAAGAGACATAATTGAGCTTGCATTTCTAAATTCTTCAAAATTATCTCAACTACTTCATATTTCTGGCAGCCTCCTATATATTTCTCAAGGGAAATATTTTGTCACTACCATTTTTATCCTATATGATATTGGATATCTTCCTGCCTAATTCAGTGCAAGATATACTTTAGACTCATCCAGATATCTCAACACTTGTACTACCATAAAATACTATCTTCCTTGGAAATCATGATATTAGTATATTTGGTGAGTTGGCATCTGCCATTTTTGCATGGCCTTAATTGATACTTACATGCAATCATGTTTTAAACTAATATACCACTCAGTAGATGAACAAATTGACAAAATGTTGTTTATATATGTACAGAGGAATTCTATGCTTCCAATTCATAAGGAAATGGAAAGACTTGGAAAAATCTTACTAAGAAAAATAAGCAAGACCCAAAGAAACAGATTCCATGATTTCCCTCATTTGTAATAACTAGGAAATATCTAGGATAGTCCTAGCAGATGAGCAGAATGGCTCAATAGCTATGTATAAATGACCACATAAAATGAGGGGAGCAAAATAAACTCTTAGATATGGAAAGAGAGGTTTTTCTTTGTCGTTGTTGTTTTTAATGTACGATGTGATTTCTTTTTTTCTTTTGTGTTTTCCTCTATGGTTTGTCCACTGTTGTATTTGATTTCACTATCCCGTGTATTGTATATACATTTATCTTCATTTGGCAACGGAAGCGGAACAATAAAACGGTGAGACAAAGGACAAAAGGCAAACCAATGCAATAGCAATACTCACAAGATAACATTAGAAATTTACATTACAACTTGTGAGGAGTATTGGTGTGAAGGAAAAGTGTGAGAAAAATGAGGGAAGGGGTAAAAACTTTGTCATGTTATGTATCCACTACCTTACAATTATTGCAACCCTTCTATATATCACCTTGAAAATAAAATTAAGTTAAAAATGAGCTGCATAAAATATAATTTCACTGTATTGGTATAGTAAATATTATTCTATGTGTATTACCTTTTAAAAATGAACATTTTGCCTGCTAATTTGAATTACCTCTTTCTTTATCAGAGGGACATCAACTGAAATGTTATCAAACGACACAATATTTTCAGAATATACTTGCCATTATTTTGAAAAAAACATTATTTTAGTATTGTCTCATACTAAATCAGAAAACAGTTCAATTCTATGGAAACGCCTAACTTTGAAAACTGACTAATTGTTAAGAGGACAGAATATATCTGTTCCTCAACATTCCTATGACTACTAACTACTCATTTTCAAATTCTGAATATGATATACCAGAGACATTCAAAACAGTACCTGTTTGATTTTAAGTAATTCAGCAATAGATGCAGGTTCCAATGAGGCATTACATATTTAAAAGTCAACAGAAAAAAATAGACACGTTCTGGTAGAGGATAAAAATATGAAGTATCTATAATAATTAATTCTTGAAAGTAAACATTTGTTCATCAGAGTAAGCTATTATTTCTATGACAATCAATCCCAAGTTTTTATCCTGTAAAGTCATCGTAGCCCAACAATTTCCAACTAGTAAGGTGCACCTCAAAATTCCCTAAATTCACATCATGACTACTTTATCGCTATTGTGAAAAAATACTACACTTCTGCTAATGTGATGCCCTTCCTATTTTGGAAAAAAATACTACACTGAACTTTGCTACATCATTTTCCCTGCAGTGATATTCTTGAGATCAGAACACTTGCAAATATTATTTATTTTTAATTTTATTTTTTAATTATTTTATTATATATATTATCTATCATAGATACTCAGGAGATCTGTATATCTTAATATTAAGATTTGAAGATTATGGTTGAAAGTCCACCCAGGCAGGAAAGTTCCTTAGATTCTTATCTCCAATAAACTCATAAGGAAAAGCCAGACCCAAGTGGCACTGAGGTTCAAGTGGTAGAGCAGTAGCCTTTGGCAAAAACAGGCTCAGGGACAGTGCCTAATCCCAGAGGTTAAGCCCTACTACAAACCAAGCAACAAAAACAAAATAAAAACAAACCTCAAACCTAGCATTTTTCTCATTATATAGAGGTACATAATTAAGGAAATTTCTTCCTGTGTTATGTACAGTTTGAAAAAAAATATCACACAATTACTCTTTTCATACCGAGTTACACCAAAATCTCAAAAGATTGCTCCTTTTCTATATTTGTAAATTAATGTCATCAATTTGTTGACAATTTGCCTAGATTATTCACATTATCATCTTACACATGAACTATTGGAATTATCTATTAACAAAGTTCTTATTATACCTTATTTGAAAGAATATTCTAGCCAATTAGAATGCCAGAATCATTAGTGAATTTGTAAATTAAATCTTTTACTTGAAAAAAATTTTGTAGTATCCTATAGAATATTAAATTACAAACATAAAATATCTATTTTACATCTAAATTCTAATTTAGCCAGGTCTACAAAGTCCTACATTAAATGAACTTTCCTATTTCATCAGGCTTAAAGTTTTGTAATCCTTCATCATTTCTTGGGATTCTAACAGAATGATACTTACTTTTTCAAATTTTTGGTTGGGAATCATGAGCTCTTTTGCATCTAGAAATGTTCTGTAATTAAGACAAAATTTAAAACAAAACTGAGCATTATATATGAGTTGCAGTTCAATAGGAAACTTGACTTCTCAAAGCATAATCACAAAATTAGCCCAAATTTCCAACTGTGTATTCCTTTCTTGTTTATTTTTTATTCATTTCTTGTTTGGTTTTATTGAGACAAAATTGTATTCTTCTAGTTGGCCAAAGTTTCTGATCAGCTCACGTAACTTGGGAGTGGAGTCCATGGGGTCCATTAAATAAAAGATCATGTCATTTTCATGTTTTTTCTTCTTTTTTTCTATTTTTAAATTCATTATTTTTTATTGTGAAAAATTGTACAAAGGGATTAAAATTACCTGGGAAGATAATGAGTACATTTCGTCTGAAGCATTGTAGCCTCCTACTTTGTTTCCCCTTCCCATCCCTTCCCATCCTCCTTCCATGCCCCCACCCAATCCTCCTCCCCACCACCAAAGTAGTAAAGTTCGTTTTCGATATAACGACTTGAACATCTCATTGTTGCAATGGGTCCAACTGTATCCCTATTTAAATGATTGGTTTTTTCCCTTCCCTTCCACAAATTTTACCAACATCAAATACAGTGAAAGCAGGGGTTATACCATGGGAGAGGGACATACAAAGCAACAAGGAAATAATCTTATAAATGTGTTAGAAATAATCCCATGAAAGGAAAAAAAAACATTTGAGTAGATATCTTAGGGTTCATTTCCCTAACATCAACTTATCTGACCTATTCTGCTTGACTCAGACATATGCTAGTTACTGTAAATAAGGGAGACTGTGGGACCTATGTTTCTTTGGGCCTGGCTTACTTCACTTAATATAATTTTTTTTCCAAGTCTTTCCATTTCCTAACAATTGGGGCAATGTCATTCTTTCTCAGGGAGGCATAGAATTCCATTGTGTATATATACCACATTTTCTAGATCAATTCATCTACTGAGGGTCATGTGGGTTGGTTCCATATCTTAGCTATGGTAAATAATGATGCAATAAACATTGTCGTTCTGGAAGCTTTAGTGTGGTCTTGTTTGTGAACATTTGGGTAAATGCCAAAAAGTAGGATTGCAGGGTCATAGGGGAGTTCTATGTGGAGTCTTTTGAGGAACCTCCATATTGCTTTCCAAAGTGGTTGAACAAGTTTACACTGCCACCAACAATGCAGTAAGGTTCTCTCCTGTCCACATCCCCTCCAGCATCTGTTATTAGAGTTCTTGATTATAGCCATTCTAACTGGGGTTAGGTGGTATTTCAATGCTGTTTTGATTTGCATTTCTTTCATGGCCAGAGAGTTTGAGCATTTCTTCATGTGTTTATTGACCATCCTTCTTTCATCTTCAGAGAAATTCTCTTTAAGTCTTTAGCACATTTATTTATTGGGCAGTTGATTCTTTGAAGATTTGTTGTTGGGGGATTTAATTTTTTGAGTTCCAGGTATATTTTAGGTATGAGACCCTTGTCCGTTTTATGACTAGTGAAGATCTTCTCCCAATCCGTGGGCTTTCTAGTGATCTTGCTAGTTATGTCCTTTGCCAGTCAGAACCTCTGCAATTGCATGCAATCCCATTTGTCCAAACTTTTTTTGATTTTTTTTTGTGTTTCTGGGACTCCATTAAGAAAATTAAGGCCTGTGCCAAGGAGATCTTGGGTTGCTCCTATTCCATCCTGTAATATTTTCAGAGTGTCTGCTTTGACTCTGAAGACTTTAATCCATTTGGAGTTGATTCTGAAAGGGTAATAAATAAGGATCTAGATTTACTTTTCTACAAGTACTTAACGAATTTTGCCAGTACCATTTACTGAAGATGCTCTCGTTTTCCATTGTATTTTTTTAGCTCCCTTATCGAAAATTAGATGGCTATGGGACTATAGGTTCATTTCTGGGTTTTCAATTCTACTCCATTGGTCATCTTGTATGTTTTACTTCATCTTTCCCTTTTTGGATTCCCTTTAATTTTCCATCTTGTCTTACTGTCCCAGCTAGCATTCTAATATTAAGTTGAAGAGGAGTGGAGAGAGCGGACATCCTTATCTCTTCCCTGAATTAATAAGAAATGGCTTTAACTTTTCACCAATAAGTATAATGCTGGCTGTAGTTTGTCAATTCTTAGCAGAAAGAACAGCATTGGAGTAATATCAGTTCCAAATTTCAAACTATAGTAAAAAGCCATTGTAATAAAAACAGCTTGGTACTGGCACAAGAACAGAACTGAGGACCAATGGAATAGGACTGAAGACTCAGAAATAAACCCACTGACCTATAGCCACCTAATCTTTGACAAGGGAGCTAAAAAAATAGAATGGAAGGAAGACAGCCTTTTCAGTAAATGGTGCTGTTAAAATTGGTTAAACACCTGAATAAAAACTAAAGCTAGCCATATGTGTGTGTGTGTGTGTGTGTGTGTGTGTGTGTGTGTGTGTGTGTCACCCTGCATGAGAATCAAGTCATAAATGGATCAAAGACCTCAAAATAAAAGCAGACACCGTGAAAACATTACATGAAGGATAAGAGAAACTAGGGCTCTTTAGCACAGGCCAAAATGTTCTTAATAGAGATCCAGAAACAACAAATCACAAAAAGGTTGTAGAAATGGGATTGCATGAAACAGCAGAGCTTCTGCAAGGTAAAACTCATAGATAGTAAGATCAATTGAAAGCCCACTTACTGGGAGAAGTTCTTCATGAGTCATAAAACAGACAAAGTCTTATATCTAAAATATACTTAGGACTCAAAATCATAAATCCCACAAAAACAAATCCTCAAGGGAACAACTGCCGAATAACTAAGTGGGCTGAAGACTCAAAGAGCGACTTCTTTGAAGAGGAAATAAAAAATGTCCATTAGACAAATGAAGAAATGCTCAATTTTTCTAGTCCTAAATGAAATGTAAATCAAAACATTGAGATTACACCTCACTCCAGTTAGAATGGCTATAATCAAGAAATGTAATGATGACAGATGCTGGTGGGGATGTGGCTAAAAGGGAACCCTACTGCATTACTTGTAGGAGTGTAAACTTGTTTAACCACTTTGGAAAGCATAATGGAATTTCTTCAAAAGACTCCACCTAGAGCTCCCCAATGACCCAGTAACCCCACTTTTGCGCACTTACCCAAATGATCACACAACTACCAGCACAACCATGTTTAGTGCAGTATTATTCACCATAGCTATGATATGGAAACAACACCAATGACCCTCAGTGGGTGAATGGTTCAAGAAAATGTGGTACACACACACACACACACACACACACACACACACACACACACACACACACACACACACACACACACTGGAATTCTAGGATTGCATCAGAAAGAATGACACTGCCCCATTTGTTAGGAAATGGAAAGACTTGGTAAAAATTATATTGAGTGAAGTAAGCCAGACCCAAAGAAACATAGGTCCCATAGTTTACCTTGTTTTAACTTTGTTTACAAGGATTAGTACATGTCTAGGACAAGCAGAGAAGATCAAAGGCTAGGTACATATGAACATGCAAGATGATGTTAAGTGAAATGTACCCCAAGTCAGAGACACAAGCGGTTTTTCCTCTCTTTCTTTTGTTTTTAATATGCTTATAATGCACTATGTGATTCTTTTGTACATTATTCCCCCATGGTAAACACCTGTTTTCACTGTATTTGATTCCAGTGTTCTGTTCTGTATCTTATATATACATACATATATATATATATATATATATATATACATATATATATATATATATATATAAATTTGAGGAGTGGAAGGGATACATTAAAAGGATCTGCATAGGGAAAGAAGAAATTAAACTATCCCTTTTTGCAGATGACATGATACTATACCTTCATGATCCCAAAAACTCCATCCCCAAACTCTTAGAAATCAAAAATCACTTTGGCAAAGTGGCAGGATACAAAAATCAATCCAATAAATTCAGTTGCCTTCCTGTACACTGACAATGTACAAACAGATAGGGAAATAAGGGAAGCAACCCGATTCACAATAACCTCCCCCAAAATAAAATATTTAGGAATTAACCTAACCAAAGATGTAAAAGAACTATTTAATGAAAACTATAAAAAGTTAAAGAAAAAATTACAGAAGACACTAGGAAATGGAACGACCTCCCATGCTCTTGGATAGGCAGACAATATAGTGAAAATGGCAATACTGCCCAAATTAATATACAAATTCAATGCAATTCCTATTAAAATCCCAATGATGTACATCTCTGAAATACAGAAAACAGTCCAAAAATTCATATGGAACCACAAAATACCTAGTATAGCCAAAACAATTCTAGAGAATAAAGACAACATGGAAGGGATATCCATGCCGCACTTCAAACTCTACTATAGAGCCATAATAAAAAAGACAGCATGGTACTGGCACCAAAACAGACCCAAAGACCAATAGAATAGAATAGAAGATCTAGAAATAAATCCACATGCCTACAGTTAGCTGATATTTGGCAAAGGAACCAAAGATAGACAATGGAAGAAACACAGCCTCTTCAACCACTGGTGCTGGGAAAACTGGGCAGCCACATGCAGAATAATAAAAGTGGACTCCAGCATATCACCATTCACCAACATCAACTCAAAATCGATTAAAGACTTTAACATTAAACCTGAATCTCTGAAACCTCTGCAGGCTGAGTAGGAGAGACACTTGAACTTATAGGCCCAGGAAAGAATTTCCTGAACAGAGTCCCAGGGTCACAACAAATTGGAGTGAGACATGACAAATGGGACTACCTTAAAATAAAAAGCTTCTGCAAAGCTAAAGCTATCGCAACCAAACTAGAAAGACAATCAATTAATTGGGAAAAAAGATTTTCCAGCACTATATCTGAAAAGGGGTTAATATCCAGTATGTATAGGGAACTCAAGAAACTAGGACCTCAAAAACCTAACAAACCAATTACTAAATGGGCAAGGGAACTAAAGAGAGACTTCTCAGAAGAAGAGATAAGAATGGCAAAGAAACACATTAGGAAATGTTCACTATCCATGGTTGTGAAGGAAATGTAAATAAAGACAATCATTGGATACCACCTTACCCCAGTCAGAATGTCCCACATCCTCAAGTCAGCCAATGACAAACGCTGGAGGGGATGCAGAGAAAGAGGAACCCTACTACACTGCTGGTGGGAATGTACACTTATACAACCAATTTGGAAAACAGTCTGGAGAGTCCTAAGAAAGCTAAATATTGACCTCCCTTATGACCAAGTCATACCACTTCTAGGCATCCATCCTGAACAACAGGAACCAGTATACAGGGACACATGCACCTCCATGTTTATTGCCGCACTGTTCGTAATAGCCAGGATATGGAAACAACCCAGATGTCCCACCACAGATGAATGGATCCCAAAATTGTGGTATCTATACACAATGCAATATTATGCAGCCATAAGAAATGAAAAAATAATGGCATTTGCAGGGAAATGGATGGAGCTAGAAGGTGATCATGTTGAGCAAGGTAAGACAAAAGCAAAGAGACAAACAGTACATGTTCTCCCTGATAAGTGGATGTTAAAACCAAAATGTTAGGCAATACGACAAAATTAACAGGACTTAAGAAACAAAGGACTTCCACTCATCTGGTCGAATCTCTACTAAATAACCCCATGCTGCTGATCACATATATGGTATCTATGTGTACAATGGAGGGGAACCAGGAAGATGACATAGAAGTAGAGGGAATCAGTGAAAAACCCGTCAGCTGCACTGGACATTGACCAAAATGAACTAAGCAAGTTAATGGCAGGGATGGGAGGGAGAAAACAAGTGGGAAAAAGGGAACAGCTGATGTTATGCAAAACAAAAGTAATGTACATACCAACCAATGTGGAAGTAATAACTGTATCGCAAAGCTCATAGAACTCATAAATGTTATAGACTGTGATAGACAATTTGCTCCAGAAATGTTAGAATGTGTTTGTGACTTTAACTGAGTATCACTATCCCACAATACTGTGAAATTAGGGAAATTATGTAACCACTTAATTACAATAAAAATGCACAAACTCTCCAGAAATCATTATAGATGTATACAACTATCTCTTGAATACATTTTGACATCAAAGTCAGGCAATTCACTTGGAAGACTTCCATGGAATCTATGAAATGTTATAGTAAGCTATTATTGTTATTTGGATTGTGAAAATATTTTGTATGGAAACAAAGAATGCAATGGCATTTTTGAAATTTAAGAAACTTAACCAAACCATTATGACTTAGGAGAGCAATTTGTACAGCCTTCCAAAACTTCAAAGAGGTAGTGATACATATTTATCCTTTTGGCAATATCAAATACAGTTTCTTCCAAGTTGATCTTCAGACACAATGGTTCAACAGAAGCAGATCGAACATGTCTTTGCTGTCTCTATTTCCAGCAGCAAGATGCAAGGGGGCCATTGGTATCTGCATCATGATGAAGTAAGAAGAAAGCCTCTCTAATATTATTCCACATATAAGCACTGCGCAGGGTTGTTCAGCCATCTACAGTTATTGCATGAATATCTGCCGCTTGAGTCACCAATTCACGGACAGTGTCTAAGTGTCCACTGTAGGCTTCCTGATGAATATGGGTATAATCATCGTCATCCCTAGTATTCACATGAGTGGCCTTTTTGGAAAGTAGTCTCTGCAATGTAATAACCTGATTATTTTCAGCAGCCCAAAGAAGAAATTTGCATGGATCCTTCTCCATTTTTCTTGCAATTGATAACATTCCTCACTTTTTCATCATGTTCCTCGTCTTCATTAGAATTGCCTAACCTGAGACTTTGAGTGACAATGGGAATGAGGTGTCCATGTATTTCCCTAATAGATCAGGTTAGTTCAACTGTTCAGAAAAATCCGGTGAATTTTCTGAATCTGTGTTTTCACCATGATTTATTTTCCCTTTTTCCATTTTTACTATTCAAAATTATTCTAACTGGAGAGTAGGGAATTGATGGAGAGCAGAGGAAAGATTTTCCTGCGTATTCAAAGTTACAGACTGAAAATAAGGACCAGTGGTGTCTTCATGTGCAGCTTATTCTAGGAATGAGAAAAGATGAAATAATGACTTCTATATAAATGATTTGGGAAATGGCAGAGCAGAAAGTAAAATGATGCAACCAAAAATATAAAAGCAAAATGAATTATGATAATTATAGAGCAATCCTATTATCTATGAGAAATATTAAAGAGAGAGGAAGAGAGACAGATGTGCAATGACCCAGATAGCCACAAATGCATGCCTCTGATCAATTTATAGAGAAAGAAGAATTTTATGGTTTAAAAAAGATGGAAATAGAATTTATGTATTTACTTGAATTGGGTAAATACATTTTTAGCAGCCTACATGAAGAGACGTAGGTTTAATCATATTGCAGACAAGAATCTAAATCCTTGATAATTCTAGAAACAGATATGAATGAAATCAGTTGAATCACCCTTTTCATGTACAATGAAGGAATAGGTCCAGGCTAGGAAAGCAGCAAGAGAAGGCAGGCCGATTGTATCTGTGACAAAACTTTGTGGAAAATGGTATTGAGGATTACTTACTGTTGATCCACTTGCACTGGAAGCATGATTCTGAACAATTGCTTGCTGATTCTCAAATATTACTTTGATCATTATATTCTCCAAAAAGAAAAAGTGAGATTTAACTTATAGCAAAGGACTACTTATACATTTTGATTTCTCATTAAACACCTTCAATCACCACATTATTTCTTTTTTCTTTTGTGTTTCCCCTATGGTTTATTCCCTGCTGTATTTGATTTCAGTATCCTGTGTATTATATACACATTTATCTTAATTTGGCAAAGGTAGAGGAACAACAAAATGGCGAGACAAAGGACAAAGGGAAAACCAATGCAATAGCAATACTCACAAGAAAAGATGTAGGATATTCACATTACAACTTGTGAGGTGTATTGGGATGAAGTAAAAGTGTGAGAAAAATGAGGGAGGGCATAAAAAGTTCGACTTGTTAGATATTCACTACCTTACAATTACTGCAACCCCTTCTATGTATCACCTTGACAATAAAATTTAATTTAAAAATAAGCTACATAAAATATAATTTCACGGTATTTCTATAGTAAATGATATGCTATGTGTATTAATTTTTTTTAAAAATGAACAATATTTGGCTTTTAATTTGGATTAATTTCCCCTGTCTTTGTCAGAGGATCATCAACTTGAATGCTATCAAACTATAAAAATTTTCAGAATATACTTGCCATTATTTTTTTAAAAAGCATTATTTTAGTATTATCTCATACTAAATAGAAAATAGTTCAATTCTCTGGAAACTCCTAATTTTTAAAACTGAATATTTGTTAAGAGGACAGAATGTATGTGTTCTACTAACAACTCATTTTCAAATTCTGAGCATGCCATACCAGAGATATTTAAAACAGTGCCTGTATGCATTTTATTTAATTCTGCAATAGATGCAGTTTCCAATGGGGCATTACATATTTAAAGGTCAACAGAGAAACTAGCCACATTCTGGTAGAAGATAAAACTATGAAGTATCTATAATAATTAATTCCTATAGAGTAAACATTTGTTTATCATAGTAAGCTATTATTTCAATGACAATCAATCCCAACATTTTATGCAGTAAAGTCATTCTAACCCAACAGTTTCCACCTTGTAAGGTGCACCTTAAAATTCCCTAAATTCACAGCATGACTAGCTTATCAGTATTGTGAAAAAATTCTACACTTCTGCTAATGTTATGCCCTTTCTATTGTTGAAAGAACACTACACTAAACTTTGATGCATCATTTTCCCTCAAGTGGTGATCTTAAGATCAGAAAACTCGAAAATATTATTTATAGATATATTTTCGTCTACCATAGATATTCAGGAGGCAAAGATCTGTATATTATGGTTCAAAGCCCACCCAGACAGGAAGATTCCTTAGATTCTTATCTCCAATAAACTGCTCAGGAAAAGCCAGACACAAGTAGCACTGAGGTTCAAGTGGTAGGGCAGTATACTTGAGCAAAAAACAGGCTCAGGAAAAGTGCCCAGGCCCAGACGTGAAGCCCTAGGACACACAAAACAACAAAAACAAAATGAAAACAAACCCCAAACCTAGTATTTTTCTCATTGTATACAGAGGTATACAATTAAGGAAATTTCTTCCTTTGTTATGTACAGGTAGAAGAAAAAAGATTTCAAACAATATCTCTCTTCATACCATGTTACACTGAAGTCTCAAATATTGCTCTTTTACTAAATTTATAAATTAATAGCATCCATTTATTGTCAACTCTTTCTAGATTATTCACATTATCATGTTATACATGAACTTTTGGAATTATCTATTAACTAAGTCCTAATTACAACTCTCTTGAAAGAATATTCTAGACAAATAGAATGCCAGAATCATTTGTGAATCTGTAAATTAAAACTTCTAATTAAAAAGTATTTTATAGTATCCTATAGAATATGAAATTACAAGAAATAGATATTTATTTTAAATCTAAATTCTAATTTAGTAGGGTCTACAAAGTCCTACATTAGATAACTTTGCTGTTTCTCCAGGCTTAAGCTTTTGTAATCCTTCATTATTTCTTTGGAATCCAACATAATGATGCTAAATTTTTCAAATTTTTGGTTCGGAATCATGAACTATTTTGCATCTAGAAGTATTTTGTAATGAAGAGAGCATTCAAAACATGACTGAGGATGATATATGAGTTGCATTTCAACAGGAAACTTGACTTCTCAAAAAGTAATGACAAAATTAGCCCAAACTTCCAACTGTGAATTCCTTTCTTGTCCTTTCGTTTGTTTTACTGAGGCAAAATTATACTACCTAGTCCAGGGAAGATATTACTATTTTATCCACTCTCTAATCTCCTGTATTAGAGTGCTAGAATTCCAGACTTGTATCGCATTGCCCTGCCATAGTTTGTTGGTTTATTTAATCGAGAAACATACTAGTAATTCTGAACTTCTCCGATGATCTTATCCACTAGACTGACTGCTCAAACTGTTTCTGTACAATTTTCAAAGATGTTCTAACATTTGACACAGGATATGAACATTTTCAGATGCACCTGCAGGGGTCTCTGATTCATTCTTCCATGGATCTGATCCCTTTAATAATTATTACTTGGCTCTTTTACTATCTCTGGTCACTACCTATGTAATAGTCTCAAGCTTTTAGGGGGAAAGTTCACGTGACGACTTTCTAATATTAAAAATTATCAATTGATTCTAGTCTTACACAGGACATATTATCTATTATTTTCTAACTTTTCTACACATTGTGAGAGTTGTTTCATATGTGTGTTTGCACATATAAGTGCTTCTGTACGTGTGTAAATGTTTATGTATGTATGCAAAAACCTCAGGCTATTATTCAGCACTGTTGCTCATAACTAGTATCCCATCACTTGAGCCATTCATCCAATGCAGTTTTTGGCTGGTTAATTATAGACAGTGTTGCAAAGACTGTTCTGCCGAAGCTGGATGCAAACTTAACTTTCCAGACTCTTTTACATTCTTAGTTTTTATTTTTTCAGGAGTATGGTTTTAAACTACAAACATTTTTGTGAATGTAAAGTCTGACTTGAAGCCTAGATTTTTAACTCAAGATTTCATACAAAGATAGATGAACATACACATTACATATCCTCAGTGTGTACTGCTAGAAATGTGATCTTAAGCCTGGTACTGGTGGCTCAAACCTATAACCCTAGTTACTCAGGAGGTTGAGATCTGAGGCTTGCAGTTCAGATCAAGCACCAGTATGAAAGTTTTCTGAGGCACTTATCTCCAATTAACCACCAGAAAACTTGAATTGGCACTGTGGCTCAAATGGTAGAGCTCTAGCCTTGAGCTGAAGAGGGGAGAGACATCGCCCAGTCCCAGAGTTCAAGACCCACAACCATCAAAAAATAAAACTAAAAAAGAAAAAGAAATGTGATCTTATCCACCAGTTCATTGCTACTATATTTCCTGCTCTCTCAATATGGCCTTTTTTTCCAGTTAAGTCCATGCTCTTATATCTGACTTGTTTTGAAACCAGAATTGCTCTTCTGTTCTACTTTTTACAAATGTGCATGATTAGCTACCATGATTTAGACCTAGTAGAAAACAAGAGTGGCCTCATCGTCCATGTTCCACTTAGTAGTAATGCTTTCCCTATATCACTCCCATAGATCTACATACTGGCCTTGGATTTTATTGTTTCAAAGTTATCTTATTGAAAGAGTCTTCTATAGTGTATTGAACCATTATACTTAAGCACAAAACGTCTTTTTCTCTTATTATTCCTATTGTTTTTCCTACTTCTAACTTATGTACACTTGGGAAATAATGCACAAAACAAACACTCACAAAAAATGTTTCTGAGAACATTCTTCCCACATAAAATTGGTCTTAATTACAGAGCACTTAAGAAATTTGAACTAAAGTAGTCCAGGATGTTTTTTTCATGTTTTTTATTGTAAAAATGGTTTAAAGAAGGGTTAGAGTTACATAAGAAAGTTAATGAGTACATTATCTATCAAGCATTGTTACCTCCTCTTTTGTTTTCCTCCTACAATCCTTTTCCTCCCCACAAACCCAACTCCCTTCTCCCCTCCTCAAGTTGTAAAGCTAATTTTCTACATAGTGCCTTGTACAACTCATTGATACAATAGGTCATACTGTATACTTGTTTAAGCATTTTGTTATTTCCCTTCCCCTCCCCACATTAGAAAAATGTATATGCGAGATGCAGGTCGCTGACAATAAATATAATGAAAACAGGGGTTATACCATGGAGGAAGAAAATAGAAGAGAAACAAAAATTCACATACTACATGTTAGATACTTTTAAAAAATAGCACGAATGAAAAAGCAAGTTGTGTCCCTATCTTGGGTTCCATTTCACTTAACATCATCTTATATGGCCATATGTACATGAATAAGGTTTCATAAGCCATGCAAATTCAATATTTTCTCGTTATAAAGTTATCTTTGAAACACATTTTACCTCATGTTCAAAGATATACTTGTGCTATTTCAATGAAGCCAGAAAATATTCATTTTACCTGGAGCAGCACCATAGATTGTTACTGGAAGTAAGTGGAAGGAACTGTTATTGCAAGTGAAAACTGATCCCAAGAGAGGAGTTGAACATAGGAAAATGACAAAGATCATGGTAATTTGTGCTGTCATTTTTACGGTACAAGAAAAGAATCCAAGGCCTGAAGGAAACTATGTTCCTGACTTTTCCAAGTGTGTCCTTTACTTATATAAACCTTGTCTGTAAACTTCTAGTTAAGAGTATAACAAAAGGAAACAATATGCCATTTTAAGGCCAGCATAGAATAAAAGGAAATAAATTTGTTTTAAAAGTGTTCTCCTACAAAGAAACAAAGTTATGAGAGTTTTAAAGAGACGTATGGACAGATATTTCACTCCTGAGATGATTCTCTTTTTGCAGGAGTCAGTTACCCAATTCTTTAGTCTGGTCCCGAGTTCTCCATAGCAATAAGGATTCCACAAAGCAGGATCCAGTGAGTACGATCAGCGAAAGGAGCCTCTTCTCAAACCAGTGCTTTAAGGATGGTCTCAAAGAAACATGTGTTTTTTTATTCCTTTGTTTGTTTGTTTAGTTTGTGCTGGTTTTGGGTCTTGAACCCAGAGGATGGATCCTGTCCCAGTACAGTTGTCTTTCGTGCCTAACTTCCCCCAAAACTAGTACTCTATTGCTTGAGCCTAAACTCCACTTCTGGCTTTTTTAGTGTTTAATTACAGATAAGAGTTAGACAGACTCTCCTGCCTGGGTTGTCTGAACTGAGATATTAATAAATTCAAGTGACTTCAACTGTATGGACTTCTCCTTTGAACCAAGAAATATTAGATGAAGTTTATTATAAAGCTAATATTTGACAATTTTTAAATGAAGAGAATATGTTCAGCTAAGAAACCATAAAAGAAGGTGCACTGAATCATTTTGGAATTATTTTTTCTACTTGGGAAGATTACTATTGCCTTTGTCATTCCTTTTGGGGAAACTTAAAGTCATATTTGCACTTTTTTGTTGGTCTTGGGTCTTTAACTCTGATACTGGGCCCTGTCCCTCAGTTCTTCAGCTCACGTTGAGCACTCTGTCACTTTCGGTACAGCACCACTTCTGGGTTTTATGTGGTTAATTAAAGATAAGAGTCTCATGGACTTTCCTGACCAGGCTGGTTTTGAACCACAATCTTGTGGTCTCAAATTTCTGAGTAGCTAGGATTACAGGTGTGAGCCACCAGCATCCATCTTATATTTGCAATTATGTGCACTTATTGACACTATGTAGACAAAGAATGGAAATTTGAATCAAATGATGACATTGCAACTTTTCAGAAAAATCGAGGTAGCAATAAATTTATCCTCCTTTTCCATGTTGTTACATTAATGATTCATGTGTTAAGGGACTCTTACATTAGCATCCTCTGCTGTCTGGATTTGTCGACTTAATATCAGAAATTATTCATAGAGAAATATAAAAGACTGTGATTTTTAGAAAGCAAAGGAGTTCAGGTATGAAAGTACAGCATAGAAGGATATACAACTTATCACACAGAGATTAAGAATTAGACTAATTACTACAATGCTAAAGGCAATGAGGAATAAGCCTTGTTGATGACTAGTTCTTTAATAACCAAAAATGGTTCCCTAGAACATTTTGTGGTATAACATAGTTATTATCATTTATTCCTTCCATCTGGAGTTATTCCTTCTCTTCTGTAAAAACTATTAATTAGCCTCTGCCTTTTTGGTGCCATAACTTACCAAAAAGATTTCCAAATCTCACTTATACTACACTTCTAATTGTGATTAGCAGTGACCACTCAAAAGCCTGGAATCTTTGAATTTCCAGAATTAATCTTCACCTGACATCTAAGCACATTCCTGGCATTAATTGCTGTGAATTAATGATTAAAAGTTTTTTTCAAAATAGTATACTAATATAGGTAAAGTACAGGTATCAGTATGGAAGGAGCAATTATATATTCCAAGTATGAATTGTTTATTTTGCATTTACTAACTAAATGTTTGTTGTTATTGTTGTTGGTTAAGTCAATTAGACAAATACCACATCAAGTCTCAATTTACTTAAAGGCACCAACATTTTAGTGTTCAAGAATATCACTCATCTTTAGAAAATGACTAGTTACAACAAAGTTTATATTTCAAATTTAAAAAATAAAAATTACACCCAGATTTGATGTGAATATTTTGTTTCCAGGAATACATTTATTCAGCAAACAGGGAAACAAAAAATAAGGGCTTGTCATATAGAAAGAAAGATGTAAAAGCATACTGTCTTTCCTTAAGATGATACATATATGCAAATCGTGTCATTTATTCAAAGATCCTGTAAAAATTCATGAGCGGATTTGTCATCAGAAGTGATAGGTAAGCAAAGTAACTGGACAACTGTATTTGTAAATAATGCTTTCAATATATGATGACCTTTTCAATAAATAAGCCTATAGATGATGATTTTGTATCTGTAACACACATCCAGTATTCAACATTTTAGACATACTCCCATTCTCTTACCTCAGTTCTTGATTAATATTCTTCTACTTTCATGATGTCAATTGCTACTAAAATAACAAGGTGGGTTTTCTCTTGGTTTCTATATCCAATAAATTTTAGTATTTTGCAACGATGTATAAACTCATGGAGTTTTGACTTGGATGTGAAGTTTGAGGATACTCTATTCAGGGTATTAATTGGCCTGAAGCAGCCAGGAACCTATTGTGAATACACAGACACACGGTATACTAAGAATTAGGGAGTTGATCTCGGGGAAAGATAAAGGTCCAAGCAAGATCTTGAAGCTGAGATAAAGCAATGCAGCAAACATCAATCAACTATCAAACTATCATTACAAGGGAATGGAACTTATCTCTGATGTGTCTGGGTGGCAGCTGTGTGTGTGTGTGTGTTTGTGTGTGTGTGTGTGTGTGTGTGTGTGTGTGTAGAGAATTTTAGTGTGGCTTCTATGTTTACAGTCCATAGAGCATTACTTGTTAAGGAGAAGGTGTCCTTACCAGAGCTCTAATACCACTGTCATCACTTTTTACTGCAAAAAACACTTGCTTAATCTCTAATTAAAAAGGGAAAAATAAACTAACATCTTACATGATTGTTTTGAAAATTGATTGGCAAATTGAAGGCCAAAGGGAGAAATTGGGGATTAATATAATCCTTTTCCTCTCTTCTGATTATTAAACTGCAATAGCTGTGATTTTCAGGAATTTCCTATAATATACTTACTGCTGAATTACTAATATGTTTAATAATATGAAACATATGATAGAGAAATAGATCAGGCAGCAAGCACAAAGAACCAGTGATAAGATCGACCTTTTGAGCAGGGTTGCCGCATCTTTTAGGAATGCAATTCCTTCATATGCATTTCAAATTTTATGGCTTTCCCTGTGTGATTAAAAGACAAGAAAGTACTGTAGAAACAAAAATTCCTGTTCAGCCAAGTAGAAAGTGCTCATGTGCCCATCCTCATGTTGCAAATTTCCATTTCATAAAGATTCTTTGTTAGAGTGCTTTCATTTAATATACTTCAGCACAGCATCCATCCCTGTTGGAGACATAAAAAAAAGATAATTTTGTTTGAATATTATCTTATGTAAGTTAGTGTGTACCGGCATGATTTGTATAATTACAGAAGTTTGTAATAAATATAAGTAGGGATCATGTCACAAATATAAAATATAATTAAAATCACATAAGACTAGAAGCCACAGAATTTTGTGCATGAAAACATACATTAGATTAGTTGCAGAATTTCTATTTTGAGACAGCCTTTTATTAAAGTATAAAGCACTTTATTAAGGGTTGAAACATTTTATTGAAAAAAATACATTTCTTAGAGATATTTTTAATTCATATTTTAAGAAGAAAAATGGTCCCAAAGTAATTATTTTTTAAAAATTATTTTCCTGTTTCCATATGATTAACCTCCAAATTAGAAATCCAGATATTTAATGTAATTTAAATTAAGCAAAAATATTTATTGAGTATAAGAACCTTCTGCTCTCTACATTCTTCACACTAACTTTACCAAATATGATGAGTCTGAAATAATCAGCCTCTTTGTGACTTGTGTTGATATTATTTACGATGTGAGCAAAATGTTTAAAAAGTAGTAATTATTTTAGCTTAATTGCTCTGAAGAGACAATAAATGATATAATCAAAGGCTAAAAATGATTAGACTTAAATTTAGAATTTAGGAAATATTTTTGACCACACTGGTTACTGGATCCTTTGCAACAACCTCATGAGATAAATTATATTGATGAAGCAAAAATCCCAGAGGTTAGACATTTACGAATACCAAAAACGTGTCATTCTGAATATGTAGAACTACATATCAAAAATAGAAATTTTAGCTTTTAAATACCTGAATATACTAATACATTTAATTGCAGGGTAAGTACTTGTTGTGAAAGGAGATAAAATTGCATTTATTTTGAAAGTAAACCTAAGTATTCATTTGAATGAAAGAGCATGTTTAAACATCACTCATTCAAGAAACAAGATGTACAGTTAGTTGTTTTTCATGCCAATTATGATGTCTAAAGTAACTAGATTAGTAAACTTAAATCATTGCTTCATAGGGAAATAGAAATTTAGTTTCCTAAAATTCATGACTATAACTTTTTCTCAATTACTAAAAAACTGTTTTGTGTATTTTTCATGGAATCTTATTTGATATATTTTTGTTCATTAAGTTAAATAATTGACCAATAACAATATAAAATATGCATGAACAAAGTTTATCTAACACAAGTATTTTATTCCCCAGATATCTCAATGGCTCTCTTAAAAAATACTAGGTATTTTGTTAATGGTTATTAATTGTCAGAAGTGGCAATACCATAATATGTTTAAAGCATCTGATTATACTCTCTGCCTCTATTTTCTTTTCATTACTTCTTCTTCCAAAGATCTTCTGTATTTCCCATAAAGTTTCATCTTTATATTTGCACATATAATCTAATTTGGGAAAAAAATGAGCTAAACTGCAATTAATTCAAGTTGTATAGTGGATTAACAGGATGAACAAAAACTTGAATATTTTTGTTAACTTCTGAATTGAGCTATCATTATTATTATGTTTAGGTTTAGGATCCCAGACAGAATTAGAATTAGGATTAGTGAAATAGGTTCAATGCAGGATGCAACAATGATACTTAGAAGACCCTATGTTGAAAATGAACTTTACACCATGGGGAACGAGGAGTAAGGGAGGTGGGGTAGTAGGAGAACAACAAAGAAGTGTTTAACAATGCTCAACAAGAAATATACCCATTACCTTACTCGTGTAACTAATTTGACTTTAAAGCATCTTTACAATAAAATAAAATTTAAAAAAATAATAAAGATGGGTGTCAGTGGCTCACGCTTGTAATCCTTGCTACGCAGGAGGCTGATGTCTGAGGATCGGAGTTCAAAGCAGCCCAGGCAGGAAAGTCTGTGAGGCTCATATCTCCAATAAACCACTAGAAAACCATAAGTGGCGCTGTGGCTCAAGTGGTAAATCGCTTGCCTTGATCTGAAGAGTGGAGGGAGAGCACCCAATGCTAGAATTTAGGCCCCATGACTGAACAAAAAATAAAAAAAAATAGAAAGATAAAGAAAAAGAAAACCTGACAGGAAATAGAAAAACACTTAAAAATGTAGGCTCAAAATGCAAGTAAAATTTAGACCTACATGTTGAGCAAGAGAATAAAAGTGCAATAGAAGCTTGCTATTAACATTATGATTCGGTTATATGTAGGTTTAGGATTAGGCAAGGTGTTCCAGTTAGATTTGGGGTTAGCATGAGAAAAAGATGTAAGATATAAAAAGATGTAAAACAATAACATATTTTAAGAAGAATGAATGGCATCAAGGTTAGAATGAATGAAAACCAGTGTCTATGTTACTTTAAACATTCAGACATAATTTGGCTTAAAGGGTGAATTACATTTTTTTCTAGTTAGGTTTAGGGAAGGATACGCTTTAGTGTAAAATTTAATTTTCCAATAAGAAGTAGAAGCAAAAAAAATGTGTGATTGAATAGAATCTAGACAATTTTCCTTACAGTAACTATTTGGTGTTAAATTAGATTGTGATTAGGATTAGGTGTCTGGTTAAAGGGGGTTGAGAATAGGATAAAGAAATTGTTTAAACTAGTTTCTCGTGCCTATTATCCTAGCTAATCAGAAAGCTGTTTTCTGAGGATTGCAGTTCAAAGCTTGCCGGGGCAGAAAGTCCATGAGACTTTTATCGCCAATTAACCACCAGAAAACTCAAAAGTGGTGCTGTGGCTCAAGTGGTAAAGTGCACACCTAGAGCTAAAAAACTCAGGGATCATGACCTAGAGCTCAGGGATCATGCCCAGGCCCAGAGTTCAAGCCCCACGTTCGACAAAAAGAAAAAGAAAACAAATGTTTTAAATGTTAAATAAATCTGAACTTATTTTAGGTTGTAGGAATTCAGGAAAAGCTTGGATAGTGGAAGTACAATGTATTTCATAATATCAGGATTTGAGATCAATGGATATAATGATTCCTGTTAAGGAACAAGATAGATTCAGAGTTAAGAGTGATAAAATCTATAGCGTTTAGGAAAACCTTCAATTTATTTCAAGAATTACAGGTGGAATTTCAGTAAGGATAACACAAAACAACCATTTTTCATAAATTTTAGAAGTAAGATAACATTAGTATCAAGGATATGGTTAGGATTCTAGACATGATTGGGATTAGAGTGAAGGAGAAAAAATGAGAGTCAAATTGAAGGTAAATTTTAGAATAAGCTTGTCAGGAATTAGCATGAATGTGAACTAGAGTACTGATATTAATATTAAAATCTACTTGCAATTAGGGTTATGGTTATTCTCAATGTTCTAGTTAAGATTAAGTTTAGGGTTAGAAAATGACTAAGATATTGGAAAAAAAATTGAAACCTATTTTGGAAGGCTTATTTGAATCAAGTTAGGATGAGTGAAAACTAGTGTACTTGTGTTAGTGTTAGTATTGACATATAATTTGGATTAACATTAGGGTCAGTATTTTGTTCTGATTATGAATAGTGTTATGAATAGGAAAGTTTTTAGTATAATATTCAGTTTTCACTAACAAGTGGAAGCAAAAATATGAGATTGATCAGTAACCAGAGCATTATCATTATATTTATTTCTCAGTGATCATTCTCGTAATGATTAATGAGAGTTTTCCAGCCAGGTTTAGGTTGAGAATTAGAGTTAATTAATGGAATAGATGGTAAGTAAATCTGAAATTGTTTTAGGGCACTGGAGTTCAGGAAAAGGTAGGATCATTTGAAACTACAGTATTTTTCCTTATAAGAGAATGTGAGGACAAATAATATAAAGGTTCATGTTAGGGAACAAGATAACTTCAGAGGAAGAGTTAGAAAATTTATGGGAATTAGGGCAAACTGAAACTCATTTCCAGAGTGCAAACTGGAGTATTCATTAGAATGAATAAAAACAGAGTATTTTTCTTAAACATTAGAATTGGACTATCGTTAGGGTGAAAGTTAGGTTTCAGTTCCAGCTGGAGTTAGTGTTAGCATTAGGGAAATGGAAAGTTTAGGGTCAAACTGAAAGTAAATCTTCGAATAACAAGCCTAGTTAGAATTAGGATGAATGTGAAGTAAGAAACTGCTAATAATTATTAAGATTAGGGGATGGTTAGTGTGAGGGTTAGCCTCAATATTCCAGTTAGGGTTAGGGTTACAAAAATGGCAAGATAATGAGAAAAACTACAAACTATTTGAGAGATGAGTTGAATCAAAGTTAGGATGAATAAAAACTAATGTATTTGTATGGCTTTTAGAATCCAGAGGCTATTAGTTCTAGGGCTAGGGTTGCTTGTCTAGTTCAGGTTAGACTTAGGATTAGGGAAGGGTAAGCTTTAAGGTAAAACTGAGTTTTCTGCTAACACTTTCAAGTAAAATAAGTTTGAAACTTAACAAAAACTGCAGAGTTTTCATAAGTTTCCTATTCAGGGTTCAATAGGGTTAAATTTAGTGTTAGGTTTCTAGTAAGGTTTAGATATATAGTTAGGGTTAGGAACTAGAGTAGATTTTAAGGAAACCTGCAACTTCTTTTTGGAGACAGAGGAGTTCAGAAAAAGTTAAGATCAGTGGAAACTATGGTAGTTTTCATGATATGAAGATTCGAGCTTAATGATTCATAATAGGGAACAATTTCAGAGTCCAAGTTAGGGAATCTGTAGGATTTGTAGCAAAGTGCAAATAAATCATTTCAAAGACAATGAGAATCTGTTAGGATATATTTTCCATTAATTTTAGGATTGGGTTACTATTATCATCAAGGTTGCTCTTAGGGTTCTGTCCAAGATTTGAGTTAGGATTAGGGAAATGGAAGATTGAGAACTTGAGTGACTGACTTCCTTGTGTATGTATATGCTCAATTCTAAGGCTTGAACACAAGGATTGGGTTCTGCCCCTGAGCTTTTTGCTGTAGTCTAGCATCTTACCACTTGAGCCATGAGTCCACTCCAGCTTTCTTTGGCAGTGAATTGGAGATGAGCGTCTCACAGACGTTCCTATCTAAGCTGACATTGAACTGAGATCCCCAGATCTCTGCTTTCTGATTAAAGGTAGGATTAAAGATACCAGAGCCCAGGAAAGTGCCTGAATTTTACTGATTGTTTGTACTTTTGTTCGAGATTGAGACTTGAATTCAATATCTGACAGCTTTGCTCACTAAGTAGCACTCTGCCACTTGAGCCATATCTCCAAAAATGATTATTTTAAATAGCTGAAAATCATTAAATTTTCTTCAGTGATATGTATCATTAGTGTTGTTTTAAAACTTATCCTAACAAAAAAGACTTATAGACTGGGAGTTGATCTGAGCAAATTCTCCTTCTTTGCTTCTAATTGCATAACAGTTTAGGGACATGATTTTTTAATTATTATTTTAAGTAGCATAGGAATTATCATTAAACAGATCATTTTATGCGTACAATATACCTAGATCAATGCCAACCCTTTCAATATTCTCATCCACCCCTCATCTATGCACTTCTTCCTTCACTCTTCTTAATATTGTAGGATATTTATGGATTCCTCTCTGCATTTTCCCCCTTTTCTCCTGTTCATTCTTCTACCTTTTAAACCTTCACGCCTCTTTTGACTACCCACTACCATATGATCCAACAACTCTACTCCTGGTCATTTACCGGAAAGATTACAAACCAGGATATAGTAAAGGTTTCAGCCCAACCATTCTTATTGAATCTGCCCAGATAACCCTCAAGAGAAAAATTAATCAAAAATGTGATACACACACACACACACACACACACACACACACACACAAACACACACACACAAACACAAACACACACACACACATACAAGAAATTCTACTTAACCATCAGAAAGAATATTTTTAACATTTGTATCTCTCATTTCTCAATTCATCTGCCTGGTATCCCACTGTTGTCGTATAGTCCCTGTACTGCAGTCACAGAAATATGCAAACTGATGTAAAAGATTTCCCGGGTTATGGGCTAGCCATAATTTCCTGAATATGAGTTCTCTGCTCATTCTCTTTGTTTATTCATTCATTTGAGTAGTGATTATACAGATTCATTTGTACCATTGGCTACACAGAAAAGAGATGAACCATTTGTATGTATATATATACATACATATATACATACATACATGGATATACATACTTACATGGACATGTGCACACATATGGATATATATTAAATACTTGAGTACATTTTATGTTTTCAAGAATTATAGAGCTAACAAAAATCACATGCATTTTCCTTTTCAATTTTTTCAAAACCTAAATAACTTTGTCTCTTTTGAATAGCTAATTTTAAAGAGAATGTCACCATCTCGGATCTGTCAGTCGCCTTGAAATTAGATGTTCAAATAGGATAAAGTTATTTAGGCTTTTTGGTGGAAGGGTTCTATTCAGGGATTTTCTATTTGCTAGACAGGACTCTGGTTGTATAGCATCAAGAAGCTCAACTACTTTTACCATACTTCTAGTCCATTTAATTACTTGAGGTCTTGAACTTTTTGTCTGGGTCTGATCTTAGATTGACTGAGACTTTGCTACCTATCCCTCCCACATAATTAGCTAGGATTACAGATGTGAACCACTATGGAAAGCTCATTTGTTGAGATGGCTGTCTTGGTATTTTTTTCTCTGGCCTGGCCTCAGACCATGATCCTTGTCATCTCTGCTTCCCAATCAGCAGTTATTATACATGTGGGCTACTATACTTGGTGTACATGACACCTTCTGTTTTATAAAAGGGGTTTTTACTGTAAAATATAGTATAGAGGGGTTATAGTTACATGAGCAAGGTAATGAGTAAATTTTCTATCAAGCATTGTTACCTCTTTCTTTGTTTTCCCCTACCCTTTCTTCCCTCCCACCTCCACAACTACACTCCCCCTCTCCTCCCTTCCCTGCTTCCCCGCCCATATTGTAAAGTTCCTTTTTCAACATAGTGTCTTTTGCATCTCATTGTTACAACCATGGGGGGAGGAACATAAAAAGAAAAAAAACCATGGTAGACTATAAACTCTATCTTGGGGTTTATTTCGCTTAACATCATCTTATCTGGTTGTATGTACATAGCTTTTGAACTTGTATGCTTGTATGAGACATATAATAGTTATTGCACGTAAGGGAAACCATAGGACCTATGTTTCTTTGGGTTTGGCTTACTTCACTTGATATAATTTTCCAAGACTCCAGTTAGAGCTCCCCTATGATCCAGCAATCCCATTTTTGGCATTTGCCCAAATGTTCAAAAAGAAGACCATATTAATCTAACAGCACAACTATGTTTATTGCAACATTATTTACCATAGCTATGATATGGAACCAACCCAGATGCCCCTCAGTAGATGAATGGATCAAGAAAATGTGATACACACACACACAAACACACACACACACACACACACACACACACACACACACACACACACACACACACACACCATGGAATTCTATGCCTCCGTCAGAGAGAATGACATCGCCCCATTTGCTAGGAAATGGAAAGACGCGGAAACAATTTTATTAAGTGAAATAAACGAGGCTCAAATAACCATTGGTCCCATGGTTAACCTCACTTGCAGTAAGTAGTACGTGGTACCATATAACATTATAAGAGAATGTTATGTGAAATGAACCCCAAGATAGGGACACAAATCTTTTTTTTTTATTCCATGAGATTCTTATCTCTATATTATCCCCCAAATAAAATTCGAAGGAGAGCTGTGGTTCAAATACAGAGCACCATGCTTGAGGGAAAAAGCTTAAGTGAGAAGGTAAGGTATTGAGTTTAAAGCATAATATCAGCACTAAAAAAAGTGATTTGTTTTCCTTGAGGTTTTTATATTGCTCAGAATATAATCAACGTTGTATTTATGTTCAGCATTACTATTAAAATCGTTATACTTATTGATATTATTATTTATTTTCTTAAGTTTTACTTACACATTAATATCCAATAATGATAAGAGATGATTACTGTTTCACAAGTTTTTATGGCAGTTGATGAGAGGTGCATACAAGGAATTTAGACTGACAATAGATGTTTGAAAGCTCTTCACATAAATAAATGATGGCTGAAGAAGCTGTGGACATTGATGAAATAAAATAAAGAAACCAGCAAGGAAAGAAAAGGTATGATTCTGGAAAGCACACAATTTTGGAAGAAAAAAAAACACAAGGAAAATATGTAGCTTTTGGTAAGATCTTTGTAACCCACTTACACATTTGATTGCTTATTTCTAGTGGAAGGCATTTCAGTTAGCCTTGTTATACAAAGTTAAACATGATTGAATTTAATATTAACTGGCCTCTGTCTCAGGTAAGCAATAAGCCAGGTGCCAGGGGCTCATGTCTATAATTCTAGCTACTCAGAGGGCTCAGATCTCTAGATCTAGTTCAAAGCCAGGTTGGAGAGGAAAGTTGGTGAGACATTTCTGTTCAACTAACCACGAGAAAACTGGAAGAGGCACTGTGGCTCAAAGTGGCAACCCAATCGTGAGTAGTAAATCTCAGAGACAGAACCCACGTCCTGAGTTCAAGCTCTCTGAAATTATTTTTAAAATACTTGTTATCAGGATTTCTTTAACTTGTCTAGAAGAATGTTTTAAACTTAGGGTTTTTATTTCATGTTGTCAGCATTGATTTTTAAGATGTGCAGAGAAAAATTATTTATAGTCAGAAATGTTTTGTATTGCTTTGTATTACACATTGCCTCTACACACAGAGATCAGCTGGAAAGCAGATGGCCAAATCCTGGTTGTTGGCAATGAAGATGGATATGTATTTCTTGTAGCAAAGAAAAAACTTATGAATTGGTAGCCTTTATATATAACACCTTAATAGTAACAACAACATTATTATTATTACTATTATTATTTTTTGTCAGTTGTGGGGCTTGAACTCTAGGTCTGGGCATTGTCCCTCAACTCTTCAGCTCAAGACTAGCACTCTACCACTTGGGCAACAGTGCCACTTCACATTTTCTGAACTTTTAGTTGGATATAAAGATCTCACAGACTTTTCTGCCCTGGATGGATTTGAACAGTTCTCAGTCTCCTTAGTCTCTAGGCCCAGCAATAAAATTATTTTGAAAAAGAAAAACCCCACGATTGTATACTTAAAAAAATCACAATCTGGCAAGTGTATCTATAACATTGTTGTATCAAGTAACCATAGGCAGCACTCATTTTTACATCTCACTGTGTACTTTCCAATGCCAGATAATATTTCATTAATTTATGTTAATTTTTCCTAACAAAGTTCACTATGAATTCCCAACAGCACAATTTTCTAGAGAGTATAAAAATTCTTCAACATATTTATTTCAACGAACAGCAATTTGCACTTGGTTTTTTTTTTAATTTTGCCAGAGCTGGGGCTTGAAATCAGGGTCTGTGCACTCTCCCTGAACTTCTTTTGCTCAAGGCTAGCACACTATCAATTGAGTCACAGCACCACTTCCAGTTTTTCTGCTTACGTCATACTTAGGAATCAAATCAAGTGCTTCTTGCATGTAAGGCCAGCACTCTACCAGTAAACACATTCCCAGTCATTGGGTCTTTTGTTGTTTTTGTTTTAAGATAGCATTTACCTATATGTCCGTCTGAAGGCTTAAAACTTAGGCTGGCCTACAAACATTGACTGCCATATTCAGCTCATGATTCTTTGTGAGTGAATACTCTTTTCAGATATAGGAAGAGTTATTCTGTCTTTCTTTGACTAGATGGATTTTGCATTCAACAATTTTAATCACATTTCTTGTCCTGGTATTTTTCCCCTTCTAGATCAATAGAAATATTTCAGGTTCTGAACTTGTAGCTGATCTCTACCATCCAACAACATCACATTCTTGTGAATAGCACAAGAATGGCCTCATGAGCATAGCAGCCAGCTGAAGTTCAGCTATCTGATGGCCTTGGGCTCCAACAATGTAATCATTTCTGTGCACAGACTGAAAACTGTCATAGGTAATTTTGATTTATTCCATTCTGTTCTCAGCTACTTGCCATCCTCAGCTTTGTATGTTTTAAATTCTGTTAAATTTTAATTACTATTTCCAGCCATTCTCAAAAGTAACATATATGTCTTACTTTAAAACTCATTAAAACAATAAAAAATGTTAATATAGTTGCTTTCCACCAGTGGCTCATATTTTAAAACCTAGCTATTTTAGAGGTCAAAAACTGAGGATTCGGGTTTAAAGCAGCCCATGCAGTAAATCCGAGATATTTCTCCAATTAAGAAAACAAAATTCACTTGGAGTTGATTCTGGTGCAGGGTGATATATAAGGATCTAGCTTTAGTTTTCTACAAGTAGTTAACCAATGTTGCCAGCAACATTTACTGAAGAGGCTGTCTTTCTTACATTATATTTTTTAGCTCCCTTATCGAAGATTAGATGGCTATAGGTCTGTAGGTTCATTTCTGGGTTTTCAATTCTATTCCATTGGTCCTGAGGTCTGTTCTTTTGCCAGTATGAAGCTGTTTTGATTACTATGGCTTTATAGTAGAGTTTGAAATTTGGTATTGATATTCCTCCAGCAGTGTTCTTTCCATTGAGGAGCGTTTTTGCTACTTGGGGTCTTTTATTGTTCTATACGAATTTTTGGATTGCCTCTTCTATTTCCTTGAAGAATGAGGTTGGAATTTTGATGGGTATCGCTTTGAATTTGTAAGTAGCCTTGGGAAGTATTGCCATTTTCACGATGTTAATCTTTCCAATCCAGGAGCATGGGAGTTTTTGCCATTTTCTAAGTTCTGTTTTCATTTCCTTTTTCAAGATTTTAAAGTTTTCATCATAGAGGTCCTTCACTTCTTTGGTTACGTTAATTCCTAGGTATTTTATTTTTTGTGGGGCTATTACAAATGGAGTTGCTTTCCTAATTTCAGCTACACTTTTCTCATTGTTGGCATACAGAAAAGCCATTGACTTTGGGGGAATAATTTTATACCCTGCTACTTTGCCAAAGTTTTGAATCAGCTTGAGTAATTTGGGAGTGGAGTCTATGGGATTCTTTAAACACATGTCAAAGCTTACACTCTGAAAACATTAGAGGATGGAATAGGAGAAACCCTAGTTTTCCTTGGCTAAGGCTGAAATTTTCTGTATAGAGACCCAGAAACACAAAAAAATCAAGGAAAGTTTGGACAAATGGGATTGCATGAAGTTGCAGAGCTTCTTTATGGCAAAGGACATAGCTAGCAAGATCAACAGAAAGTGTATGGATTGGGAGAAGATCTTCACTAGCCATACAACAGACAAGGGTCTCATATCTAAAATATAATTGGAACTCAAAAAATTAAATCCCCCAACAACAAATCCTCAAAGAAACAACTGCCCAATAAAAAAGTGGCCTAAAGACTTAAAGAGAAACTTCTCTGAAGAAGAAAGAAGGGTGGCAAATAACACATGAAGAAATGCTCAGCCTCCCTAGAGGTTGCATAAAAGAAATGCAAATCAAGCCACCATTGAGATACCACCTCACCCCAGTTAGAATGGTAAAAATCAAGAACTCTAATAACAACAGATGCTGGAGGGGATGTGGGCAGAAAGGAACCTTACTTCATTGTTGGTGGGAATGTAAACTTGTTCAACCACTTTGGAAAGCAGTATGGAGGTTCCTCAAAAGACTTCACATATTGCTCCCCTATGACCCAGCACTCCCACTTTTGGGCATTTCCCCAAATGTTTACAAACAAGACCACACTAAAGCTACCAGCACAACTATGTTTATTGCAGCAGTATTTACCATAGCTAAGATATGGAACCAACCCAGATGCCCCTCAGTAGATGAATGGAACAAGAATATGTGGTCTATATACACAATGGGATTCTATGCCTCCATCAGAAAGAATGACATTTCCCCATTTGTTAGGAAATGGAAAGGCTTGGAAAAAATGATATTAAGTGAAGTAAGCCAAGCCCAAAGAAACAGAGGTCCCATGGTTTCCCTTATTTCCAATATCTATTATATGTATGAGTCAAGTAGAAAAGGTCAGATAATGTGATATTAGGAAAATGAACCTTAAGATATGAACTTAAATGTGTTTTTTTCTTTCATGCATTTGTTTCTTTGAAATATGATTATTTCTTTGTTGTTTTTTATGTCCCTCCCCCATAGTATAACCCCTGCTTTCACTGTATTTGATGTCGGTATAATTTGTGGAGGGGAATGGGAAAAACAAGTCGTTTAAATAAGGATACAGGTGGACCCGTTGCAACAATGGGAAATACAAGTTTTCATGTCGAAAACGAAATTTACAACTTCGGTGGGGTGTTTAGGATTGGGTGGGAGGGTAGGGGGAGGCTGGGAAGGGATGTGAATGGTAAACAAATAGGAGGCTGCAATGCTTGATAAGAAATGTGCTTATTATCTTGCCCATGTAATTGTACCCCCTCTGTACTTTATGTTCACAATAAAAAAATAAAAATGTAATGTAAAAAAAAAAAAGAAACCAAAATCCAGAAGTGGAGATGTGGCTCACGTTGTATAGTGTCACCTTTGAGCAAAAAGACCAAGCAAGAATAATAGGTCTAATTCTATCTCCATTATTTACTCAAGGAAAACACACAGACTCAGACACAGACACAGACACAGACACACACACACACACACACACACACACACACACACACACACACACACACAATCTACGTTTTCCTAGACTCCCCCTCCTGAGCAGTATACAATGCCATTAACTTAATGTATGTTTTCTCCAAATTATTATGGTAGGGATTTAACTACATTTGTATTTATGATAATGTTTGTTTTGTACTTTTTGATTTACAATTTTGTGTACTTATGTGTGAGAACAGTGTTTTGTGAAGACTAAATAGAAATCAATGTGTCAGTAAATAAGTAGGTGACAGGTAGACTGAAAGATGCAGATTAAAGCACTTGAAATTTTATTTCTCTAAGTTTAAATATATATGCATATGTATGTATTTAAAATTTCTGCCAAGATTTTATTTCTATTAACAATGGTCTATTTGTTACATTATATAAATTTAACATATTGTATGTTTCATCGTAGATTAATATTTATAGAATTTCTTTCCTTTGGAGACCAGGTTTTGCAGTGTAGACCAGGCTTTCCTCATCTGCTTATTCTCCTGTGTCAGGTTCCTAATTATTGGCTGGTATTACCATATGGTAAGATAGTACCATGCCCAGTTATATTATTTACATTTTGTGCAGTATAATATTACTGTGAGCAGCTTTAAGCCAAATATCTTCATGAGTATTAATGAATTTCTTGCAAATATGTTATAAATAGAGTTGCTGAGTGAAGCCAATTATAGTAGACATGCTTATACTCCCAGCACCCAGGAGGATTGTAAGTTTAGGAGCAGCCTGTGCTACACAGGAAGTCCCTTTTAAAACAAAAAAATCAGGTGAGATTGGAAGAGGGAATATATTGTTAAGCGGGGGGTAGGAACACACAAAATTTAGTGTGTGTGTGTGTGTGTGTGTGTGTGTGTGTGTGTGTGTGTGTGTGTGTGTGCTTGTGCTGGTCCTAGGGCTTGAACTCAGGGCCTGGGCAATGTTTCTGAGGCTTATGCTCCAGTCTAGCACTCTATCACTTGAACCAAACTCCACCTCAAGCTTTTTTAGAGATCATTGGAGATGAGTCTGATCCAGTTTCCTGTCCAGACTTAAAACCTTGATCCTCTTTTCTCATCCTCTTTTGTAAGTATGATTACAGGCATGTTGTATTACTGTTAAGTAACAGTAAACATCATGCCAGTTTATACTCCCTCCAGCAGTGTTTGAGTGTTGCACACACACCTAAGATAAAACCCACTCCATGTTTGATGACAACCAGGTCTCATAATCCCATAAGATATGTATTGTTATGCTCACTTTACCTGTAAAGAATTTGAGATCCAGAGAGTTTCATTAATTTTGAGTCCCCATTTAGTATACGGTGGAGAATGTATTCAAGCCCAACTAGTTCTGTTTATTTCAGAAAACATGGAGTCATCATGTGGTCTAGTAAACACGTGTTCTATTGAGTATTGCTCTTTGCAAGTATAGTTCTGTGCCTGACAGATTATCTTTCTCTTTCTTTAGCTGCACCCACTTTCATAAGCTCTGGAAAGCACAAGTGATGAGAAGAGCCACTTTTGAAGGAGAAATTTATAAGGGGTTTGACCTTGGTATCACATACATATTAGTATGACCTCCCATTTGAGTTATGACTCCAGCACTAAATTTCTGTTTTTTCTTTTGTATTATTATTATAAATGTGAATTACACAGAGGTTGCAGTCATATAAGTCAGGTATGGATATATTTCTTTTTGAAAGGTCAGTCCTTCCCTTGCTCTATCAATTTTTCTCACTAGTTTGGTTTTTTTAACTTCCTTCTTCTTCTTCATCTTCTTCTTCTATTATCATTATTATCAATATCATTATTATTATTATTATTATTATGCTGTAAAGGGTTTAGTTACAATCTTGTGGTAATGATTATTTTTTTTTGTTTTAGTCCGTAATGAAGCTTGAATCCAGGGCCTGGACTCTCTCTCTGAGCTCTTTTGCTGAATAATGGCACTCAAATTGAGCCATAGCTCTAATTCACTGAATGCATTTCTTTTGGACAATGTTAACCTTTCACTTTATCTTTTTCCGTTTTCCCGTCCTTCCAAAAAAACAAATTACATAGGTCATTTTCAACATAGTACCAATTGAATACCAGTGTTACACATATTCATTCCTTGTCCCTCCTTTTCTATGACCCCTTTAACTTCTGAAAGAGAGATAAATGTAAAAAAAATGGCAAAAATGAAAGAAAATAAATATCTTGTTTCTTTTTCCTGGTCACTGGTTATTTTTGAGAGCGTGTGTGTGTGTGTGTGTGTGTGTGTGTGTGTGTGTGTGTGTGTGTGTGTGTGTGTGTGTGTGTGTGTGTGTGAATACTGGGGCTTGAATTCAGGGAGCTGACCTTTAGCTTTTGTAATCAAGAGTAAGAGTCTACTACTTGAACCAAACTTCCATGTCTTGATTTTAAATGGTTAATCAGAGATCAAAGTTTCACTGGTTTTTCCTAACTAGTCTAACTTCAATTCACTTTCCTCAGATCTCAGATTTCTAAATAGCTAGAGTTACAGGTGTGAGCCACCGGTGGTGATTGGCCTACCTTCTTTTTGTTATGTAGTTGAAATGTAAATGATAGTTGCAACCATAATAAAAAAGGAAATCAATTTAACTTTCCCAGTTTCATTAACTTTTAATATTTTGTCACATTTGATACATACAGAAAAACATTTTTTGTAAATGCTCCTGCAATTTGGTTTTCATATCGGTATTTTCCTCATGATGAACTTGATTTTATAGCTTTTTACTTACTAAATATTGATGAGAATATGTTCAGAGGGCATTGATGATATTTTGTTGGCTTTCATACGGAAATGTTGCAAGCTAACACTTGCACACGCAAGACCCCGATGATATATCCACATTCTTAGCCAGAAGACAGTAGTGCCTGTTACAAATAATCTAGATCTGACAAAACCCTGACTCAGGCCTTGTTACCACCTTCATGAATGTCCTCTTAGTGTGCAATCCTGACTCTCCAGTGACCATGACAGAGCCCTGCTGCGCGTTCTCATGACACAGCCAAGGTCAACAGTCAGGCGTGGTACCTACAGTGTGATGGAAGACTGGTGACTGTTTCTTTGATGGAATGACACAGGAAATGTTAGGTCCTTAAGCTGTCATCAGTCCTGAGGGCTCCTCATGAGCATTTGATCCTAAGATTTAAGGAGACATCAAACTCTCTCTTTCTTGTGCAAGTTGTTGCCCTGTTTTTCTTCTGTGGAAAGATATGATCTGAGCTCTATAAGTCATTTTGCTTATTCTAGGCACTTAGTGTAAGTATGGCATTTATACTTAGACAAAAAGAAATGTAGTGATAAAAAATAGGAGACAACATTTTTCCTCGTCTATTTATTACTCAAATATGTTTTCAGATTCTACCAATAATTCTTATTAGTAAGAAGCACTATCTCAAAAATAATCAATTACCAGGAAACAGAAACAAGATGATATTTATTTGATTTTATTTTTGTCATTTTTTTACATTTATCTCTCTTTCAGAAGTTAAAGGGGTCATGGAAAAGGAAGGACAAAGAATGAACATGTGCAACACTGAAACTTTGATCTCCAATTAACCATTCAAAATCAAGACATGGTGTCGCAGACCGGGCTCTGTCGGGACGATGGAGGACACCTAGGGGAGGAACCTGGAATAGGATGGGGAGATGGCAAACAGACAACTCACACACAAGAGGAGTGGATGCTGAGTGTGATTTAATGCAGAGGATAACAAACTTTTATAGCAAAAGTCTTCATGAGAAAGGGCAAATGGTTACACAATCTTGCTGCATGGCTTCATTTTTGGGTGGTCACCAGCTGGTCACCTGATAGGCACTTGTTTCCAGCTTATCTCTAAGAAATACAATGATTACAATGTTTGTCACCAATTAACCATTACCTATCTTTATAGAGGCCTTAACTTTCCCATAAGATCTTTCCTGTTTCTTCTTTAATAGTAAACCTCAAGGAGACCTAGATCTAGCAAGTCTCTTAGTAAATAAAAGACAGTAGCAGGAAATTCTTTCTCCTAAATAGTTATCTCAGCAATTGCCATACATTCTTTCTGCTCTAGCTGAGCCTACAGCTTCTTGTAAGTCCCTTACAAACAATTCCTTCTGCTGAAGTGACTTCGTGAAACCCCCAATACTTTTATATTTACTTATAACTTGTCTACTAGCCTCCATAAGAGGGGTTTCAGGGTAGCACTTAACTCTGGTGAGTTAGTCATATTTTTTAAGATACTCATCAGATATTGGAGTCGTCAACACTCTTAAGAAAGAGCTTTGAATAAAGGAACGTTGACAATGAGTAAGTACAAAGAGCAGTAGAAGCAGTAAAAGATTAATAGGCACTCTTATGAGGAAAAGAAAGGCAGAAACACATCTTTCCCAGGGGTTTGCCAGCCTTTCCAGGAGTAGGCCTCTTAGAAGCCCTATTCTCCGAGGTAGACTTCGGTGAAGTCCCAAAACTCGGAGATAGGTCTCTGTAAAGCCCCATTCTCTGAGGTAGACTTTGGTGAAGTCCCAATACTCAGAGATAGGTCTCTAAAGCCCCTTTCTCAGGTCTGAAAGATGGTTTCCCATGCTAAGCAGTCTCCACTGGAGTAGGCGTGGCATTTGCCCCTTTTTTATTTTTTAGATGTGCCAGAGAAATTTCTTCTCCTATAGAGGAGTTGGAGCGGAAGACTAGTTTGAAGAGGACTGGAAAGACAACAAGAATACATATAACAATTAGTGTTATGACTCCAAATGTAACCAAGTAGTGCCACCAATCTAAAAGATTAAGACTTTTTAATCCTTTCTGTAAGTCTTCTGCCAAAGAATTTATCCCTGCGGTTTCCAAATGAGCTTGACTAAGGGCTGAAATGTTTTCCTGTAGCTGTCCTATATCATGAGTTAAGCTATTGTCCTTCCAGATTCCTTGTAGATGCACTTTGATAGCTTCCCAATCTAAGCTGTCATTATAAGGCAATGGGGTAACACAAATACATTTAAATGACTGATGACATCTAGTGGTCAGCTGGGTTTTAAGATTATTAACTTCAGTCCCTAACTTTAAGACTACTTCCTCCAAAGCCTCTAGTTTGCTCTCTAGCTTTTGATCAATGATTTGCTGCTCTGTTAATGCTAGAGAAACATTCTTATTTAACTCATTAACAAAATGCACCGTGTGCACTTGTTGTATTAGTGCAGTGGTGGATACAGCAAGCGAGGTTACTAATGCTATAAGGGAAGCAATTCCAAAGATCAATGTTGCAACAAATCTTTTTGGTCGTATTAATTCATACAAAACACGAAGTGTTTGCATAGCAGAATTATCAAACCAAGGATCATTATGCAAATTTACAGGAAGCATTACATATTCAGGTCTTTTTACAATAATTACTACTGAAAATTCTTTATCTATGGAAGCATCAACACAGTTGGTCAACCGACAAGAGTAACATTGAATTAAAAAGGAATTCCCTACTTGTGTAATATTAATTCTTTTATCACTTCCAATTAAAGCTGCATATGGATAAGACAAACAAGCTCTTAATGTAATTGATTCTGGTAGGTTAGCTTTGGGCTTTTTTAGCAATACCATATTTGCAGCTGCAGCAAATCTAAACAAATTTTTATGGGTAACGGTGGTTCCATAATGACTAGATTTAGCAACCCACATTGGGGTGACAAACCCAGGCGTGAACCAACGCCTTACCGGTTCCGGGCCAACCGGAGCTTTATAGCTTGTGAATTTTACTTTCTCATTTTCTTTTAAATATTTCTTATAGTCATAAGTTGGGTTGGCAATGGAAAAATCAAATACCAAATCTGTAGTACCCCTAGGCCAATGTACAGAGGCAGAATGTGGAAATCCACAATCCAACCATGTTGGAAGTTTTTTTCTGTTTTGCTGTCCCAAAATTGATCTTTATCCTGGTAAGTTGTTAAACAATTTGGAAAAGGCATGCTAACATTGTTATCTTTGTCAAAGGTCTCATTGTAATTAAAATACCCAAGTATTTGAAAACTCAATTCCCACATCACCCTCTTACTGCTAGAAGCAGTGTTAGTCTTATAAGGTGCATCAGCATAAAGGGTCCTGTAGTGAACAGGCAAGCATGCAAAGGGAGCACGGCCTTTTAAAGCCAAGCATATAGGGGTGACATCAGATCTTCCCTCATAATCTAGATACTTGGAGATCATAGGCTTTTCTGACCCCACTGGAATGCCCCCTAGTATAGAGGTATCATTCATTAGTACTTTTATGTTAGATGGGTGAGTCCAACCCATGGGGTGAAGCAAAGGTGGATCAGGAACATACGCCCAATACATTGTACAAAAAGCGTACTTCACCTGTAAAGAAACAAGGGCAAGCATGGCTAAAAACATGTTTTCCTGATTGGGTTGATTTCCGGTGATCTCAACAGTGTGTCGAGCTTCCTCACACAACTTCTTGATCTGTTCCCACGTAGGTGGTGCAGCGATTTTTGTAGAATCAGCCTGCGGTGGTGATAGAGAGAATGTCTTCATCTTCTGCACCAGTTTTCACTCCCAATGTATTTTCACTTTCTTCCTGGCTCTTTTTTGGGCCCAAGAAAGGCCTGATGAGTCTGTCTGGGACCCAAATGGGGGATTCTGCATGGTGTGGGAAAACACAAGCATAGCCTCTCCCAGATGTTAACAGGATGTCTGGCCCACGCCAGGTTCCAGTGAGTAGATCCTTCCATTTTACTAAAGGAAAAGTTGTAGTTTTTTCCATGACCCAATGTCTCATCATCGGGGTTATTCCTTGCTCATCAGCATTGAAATGATTAAGGACCAGCAAAGCATGATTAAGAGTGTAATGGGGGGAGTATTGCTTCCCTCCTCCTCGTCTAATTCTTGTCAATTGATTTTCTAAGGTCTGATGAGCCCGTTCTATTATTGCTTGGCCTTGTGGATTATACGGAATCCCTGTTTTGTGCAAAATTTTCCATTGTGCACAAAATTTAGCAAAAGCTTTGGAGGTGTATGCTGGTCCATTGTCTGTTTTTATTTCCTTGGGAATTCCTAGGTCCACAAAGGCATTAATCAAATGTTGAATAACATCTTTCACAGCCTGTCCAGAATGGGCTGTAGCAACCATGGCATGAGAATAAGTATCTATAGTAACATGGACAAAGGAGAGTTTTCCAAATTCTGTTACATGGGTAACATCCATTTGCCACAACACTCTAGGCTTTAAGCCTCTAGGATTAACTCCCATTTTTTGTGGATGAAAAACTTCTGGGCATGCCTCACATTCCCTGATAATTTGTCTTGCCTGTTCTTGGGACACTTGAAACATCTTTCTTAAGGCATTAGCATTTTGATGATGTAGTCTATGACTTTCCTGAGCTTCTTCTAAAGCTGACATTACATGACTTTCCTTAGTTAATAAGTCTGCAAACTTATTCCCTTGAGACAAAGGTCCAGGGAGATTGGTATGCCTCCTGATGTGTCCCACAAATACCTATGTCGTTCTTTGTTGTAATAGCTGTTGTAATTTTACTAAGTATTCTTTAACTTTAGATTGACCAGTAACTAGGGCTGTTTCAATGGCAGGAAACAAGGAAACCACACACATCTGTGTAAAGGTTAAACTCCTCTGAATAATTTTGAAATGCTAGCAGAACTGCAATGAGTTCTGCCTGTTGTGCAGATACAGTTGGGTCATAAGATATTAATGGTGGTCTTGTGCTGCAATAAACCACAGACTTTCCACTAGAAGATCCATCTGTAAAAATAGTAAATGCCCCGCCAAAGGTTCTGTAACCACAACCTTTGGAAATATCACAGGAGTTTCAGTATAAAATGTAACAAAAGATGTTGGGGCATATGAAAGCTTATTTTACCTGCATAAGTTAATACAGCAATTTTCCAATCATCATCAAATTGTATCAAATGATCTAATTGTTTCTTATTATAGGGGACAATAATGTTAGGTATTTCTTGGCCAAATAATTCTCTAGCTCTTAATCTAGCCTTTAGAATCAAATTAGCACATAAGAAGGGATATGAAGCACCTATTTTTCCAGGGTTATGGGAATAATGGATCCATTCCAGTATCCCATCCCGCCAAAAACATCCTGTGGGAGTGAGGCTTGTAGCCAGAATTATAAAGGACCATGTTTGTGTAATATTAATTTGCTGTATTTTAGCTGTATTTAATGCTTCTTCTACCAATCTTATACAGGATAGGGCTACAGGAGTTATTTCCCTGGTAGATTTAGGATTAGGATCTCCGTTCAACATTTTCATCAAAGGATCTAATTGTCCTGTAGTTATTTTTAAACTAGGCCGAATCCAATTAATAGTCCCTAATAATTTTTGGAAATCATTTAATGTTTTTAGTTTATCTATTCTAATTTGTGTCTTTTGGGACATAATATAATCATGTCCAATCACTTTTCCTAGATAATTTAAAGGTCGTTCATGTTGAACTTTATCAGGAGCTATTATTAACCCGAATTTTGTTAATTGTTCTACCATATCCTGTGATATTTTCTCTGGCTTTTCTCTAGTTTCATCGGTCATAAGTATATCATCCATATAATGAATAATATATGCCTCTGGATATTTTTGTCTAATTTTTTCTATAGCCCTCTTTACATATTGTTGACAAAAGGTAGGGCTGTTTTTCATGCCCTGAGGTAGCACTTTCCATTGGTACCTATCATAAGGTTGTTTAAAATTAGCCGAAGGGACACTGAAGGCAAATCTCTTGGAATCTTCTGGTTGTAATTTTATTGTAAAAAAGCAATCCTGTAAGTCTATTATTATTATATAT
This sequence comes from Dipodomys spectabilis, assembly GCF_019054845.1. Classification (NCBI taxonomy): domain Eukaryota; kingdom Metazoa; phylum Chordata; class Mammalia; order Rodentia; family Heteromyidae; genus Dipodomys; species Dipodomys spectabilis. The sequence continues at coordinate 2,716,575 of NW_024871000.1, forward strand.
CTACCCTGTGGGATTGCAACAGGAGAGGGTAGGCCTGGTTGAAGGGCTCCCATGTCATGCATGGTCTCATTAATTGCCCTTAAATCTTGTAATAACCTCCATTTTCCTGACTTCTTTTTTATTACAAAAATTGGAGTATTCCATGGACTGGTAGTCTCTTCTATCCTTCCTTGACTCAATTGTTCTAGAACTAAGTCATGTATGGCTTGAATCTTTTCTTGAGTTAGGGGCCACTGATTAATCCATACAGGATCATCACTTTTCCATATTATTTTGTCAGCATAAAGCTGTTCCTCAGCGGCCCCTATGAAAAATTTTGCTCCTTTGATGAGGAGTCTATTTGTCCTATTTGTATATTCATGTCCTGCATGATGTCCCTGCCCCATAAAGAAAAGGGCAAGCTGGGGATAACATAAGGTTTGAAGTGGACTTGCTGCCCTTCACATACCCATTTGAGTTTCTGAGCTGACTGAGCTACATTAGAAGCCGTCCCTAATCCAATTAGGGAGGAAGAAGTCTCCTGCACTGGCCAGGTCGTAGGCCAATCTTTTCCAGCTATACAGGATCTGTCAGCCCCTGTGTCTAAGAGTCCTGTTATTTGTTTTCCATTGAACTTAATGGCTTTGTAAGACCTTTTATCTGTAATTTCCTGAACCAAGGCTACAGTATCTGTGGTGCCAAACCCTCCTTCTCTGTTTTGAGTCAAGGTGGGGTTAGGCAACTTTAGATATGAAAGTAAAAGTATTTGGGCTATCCTCTGCACTTTATGAATTTGAATAGTCTCTTTTAGAGACCTTATCATGACTTTTATAGTTGTAGGACTGTCTGAGTCTATTACTCCTGGTAAAACCTCAAAATTCTTTTTATAGTTTGAACTCCGGCCTATGATTAGGCCCTTACTCCCGAAGGGAGTTCCCCTTTTATGTTTGTCTCTTATCAGTACAACCCCATTATTTCGGGATATGATATGATCTTGAGCGGCAGCCAAGTCCAATCCAGCACTCCCTGGAGTGGCTCTAGGCAAGTCATGAATAGTTTGCTTTAGTTCCTCTCTTGGGGAGGGGCTGAGAGGTTGCCCCTCCGTCCGTTTTTTGTTTCCTCTTGAAGAGGAGTTCCGTCTTTATGGAACTTAGATTTACAATCAGTTTTCCAATGGTTCGCTCTTTGACACCGAAGACATAAGCCTGGTGCTTTTCCTGATCCCTTCTGTTGCTTTTGAACTTTACACTCCTTTTGAACGTGGCCTGGTTTGCCACAATTATGACATACTCTCTGTTCAGGATTATATCCTGAGCCTCTGGTTACCTTTTTCACATATGTTTGAAAAGGCGTTTCTTTCATGGCAGCAGCATATGCAAGTCCCTGAATCATAGCAGGAGAAGCATCTATGCAAGCCTTAACATAGTCTTGTAGGCTTCCTGTTTTTCTTACTGGCCTGATTAATTCCTGACACACAATATTAGCATTCTCCCATGCCAATTGTTTGAGAATGATTTGAGATCCCTCAGAAGGAAGGAACATTCTTGTAATAGCTTCCTCCAACCTAGCTATGAATTCCTCATATGGCTCCTCAGGCCGTTGCTTAATTCCTGATAGAACAGTGGTCTTTCCTTCCCCTGATGGTAACTTTTTCCAGGCCATAACAGCAAGCTTAGTGATGGTTTCTAAAATCTCCTTTGAGAATTTAAGTTTTTTTCTAATGTCTGCAAAATCCTCCTGACCAGTTAACATGGAGACTGTAGGCTTAGGGCCTGAAGTAGTGAATAATCACCGTTGCACCTCTCCGTTAACAAGGTCCTCATATTCTGTTCTCCATAATACGTATTGCCCCGGGGTTAGCACCGATTTTGCAGTTTGATACCAATCATAAGGAGTTAGCCAATCAGTTGCTATGGAGTCAAGGATTGTTAAAGTAAAAGGGGCAGAAGGACCCATAGTTTTTACTGCTGTTTGTAATTCTTTTAGCACTTTTAAGAATAATGGCTCTCACTGAGGCGCGCCATGGTCTAGGTGGCTTCATTGAATGAATTAGGTGGTGAACTTTCTCTTTCAATTTTATTGAAGACTTGGAGGAGTATCGGTGTTAGCTGTGCTTTGAAAATCTTGAAGAATTCGTCTGCAAAAACAACTGGTCCTGGGCTTTTCTTAGATGGGAGGTCTTTTTGTGCAGTTTCTATTTCAGTGCTTGATATGGGCCTGTTAAGATGGTTTAACTTACCTTGGTTTAGTTTCATGTTGATATTTGCTAGGAAAGGCTACATTTCTGCCAAGTTCTCAAACTGATTGGCATAAAGTTTTGAGAAATATTCCCTTATAATGTTCTGAATCTTGGTTGCTTCCGTGGTGATGTTTCCATTCTCATCTCTGAGTTTATTTATTTGGGTGTGTTCTCTTCTTTTTCTGATAAAATTTGCTAAGGGTCTCTCAATTTTGTTAATTTTTTCAAAGAACCAACTCTTTGTTTTGTTGATTTTTTTCTATGTTTTTTTGGATTCTAATTCATTTACTTCTGATTTAATTTAATTATGTCTTTCCATCTACTGAATTGGGGTTTATCTTGCTGCTCTTTTCACGGAGGCTCAGATGTCTCATTAAGTTGTTGGTTTCAGGTCTCTCCAATTTGTTGATGTAGGAACTCAGAGCTATAAACTTGTCTCTGAGTACTGCCTTTGCTGTGTCCCAGAAGAGCTGGTAATTTCTGTGTTCATTTTTGTTGAATATCATGAACATTTGAATTTCCTTTCTAATCTCTTCCATGACCCACTTATGATTAAGCAGTGTGTTGTTCAGCGTCCATGTATTACAGGACTTTCTTTGGCTTTTGGTGTAGAGTTCTAATTTTATTCCCTTGTGGTCTGAGAGAATGCAAGGAATAACTTCAATGTTTCTGAATTTGTACACTTTTGCTATGCGATCTAAAATGTGGTCTATTTTGTAAAATGTTCCAAGTGTTGGTGAGAAAAACCTGTATTCTGATGCTGTTGGGTGAAACATTAGGTAGATGTAAGTAAAATCTACTTGATCTATGCAGATGTTTAGATCTGCAGTTTCTCTGTTGAATTTTTGTCAAGTTGATCTATCTAGTGTGGATACTGATGTGTTGAAGTCCCCAACTGTAGAGAATATGGGGAGCAAAGATGGCATTGAGAGGGAATTGAGTGGGCAAAGCCCAATTTGCCTTATGTTCAGTGCATAACCAGCCCGTAGAAACTTAGGTGCATGATAGGGTATGACCTTTAGAGTCATTGGTTCCTCTTCCCCAGTGCTATGCCACTCGCTGTTTTTTGCTTTAAAAAGGGCTTGCTCTGTGTTAATAAATGAATTTTCCTGCTTGACTTGACTCCCTGCAGAGTCTGATTGTCTCCCAGGCTGAGGGAGGCTGGGGATGGGGCGGGTGGTTTCACTTACCTTTCCTCGGACCCTGTCCGTCTTTCGTGGAATGGATGAAGACCCTACATGTGGCACCCAACGTGGGCCATGAAAGGAAAAACTACCAGCCTATGCTATGCAGTCTCTCAGGGTAAGAGAAACCCTTACTATGGGTAATGCTATCTCACAGAAGAAGGAGGAGGAGGCAACATTATGCCAAGAGGGAGTAAAGAAGGACTTGGGAAGTGAGAAGGAAAAGGAATGGGCCAAATTCGACTGAGAACGCACTGAAACATGCACAGTGGAAGTCAAAACGATGGTGAAAGTTACTCCCTCTGACTCAGGTGACCCTGATGGTCATAGGTCCCCTCCCTATTCCCCCGATTGGGGGGGGGAAGTACAGCATCCTACGCAACCTGCAAGACCAGGATCTCTACCAACCTTCCATGGAGGGGCCGAAGTCTGGCGAAATAACCCTGGAAAGGAAGAGCCACCCGGGAGCCCGAACCCTAGGTCACAGGATTCGTTTCCCAAGGGTATCTAGTCAGTCTGGCACCAGGGTCTAACAGGCCCTTGGAATGGTATCCATAGGAAGCTAAGGATCTTAAAGAGCCCCAAAAGGCGGTGGCAGAGGATGGTCCAAACTCTCCTTGGGCCCAGACCCTATTACAGGACATTGCTTATCACCCATGCGTCCCTAAGGACTGACTGGATGTGGTCAAAGTCATCCTTACTAGTTCTCAGTTTATTAAATGGTGTGCTTTCTTTAAGGAGGAATGCAGAGTGCAGGAGGAGAATAACCGTCAGGCTCAAAGTCATCCTTACTAGTTCTCAGTTTATTAAATGGTGTGCTTTCTTTAAGGAGGAATGCAAGAGTGCAAGAGGAGAATAACCGGCAGGCTCAATCAGCGATACCTATTACTTATGCCATGTTAACAGAGATATGGTTTGGGTATTCCCCTGCCGTCCAACATGCCACAATACCTGGCCTATACCATGACCAGGTGAGACAGGCTTGACTTGCTGCGTGGTACAAACTGGATGATGGGCCTACTGAGTCCCGCATAGCAGGAGTGAGACAAAAACTTGGTCAGCTGAGTACAGCAGTCTGCAAGCTGCCAGCAGGGAACCTTCAAGGTCAGTTTGTAAAGCCGCTGGTCTGGGAAGGGATGAATGCAGACCACCGCATGGGATTGAGAGAGAGTTTCCTGGGCAGATGGTAGGTGGCCTCACAAGATGTAGGAAAGCAACAGAATCAGTCCCAATCACTAGTTTTAGCTTTACAGGCTCAGACATCTGCAATGACTGAGGCTATTACCCATGTGCTGGCAGCCCAGGGCCTAGGAACCCCAAGACCATTGGGGAGAGGGACTTATTTTAAATGCAGGCAGGAGGGGCACTTTGAGAGGGACTGTTCATAACAATCCCCCACCAACTTGCCCAGGGGGAGCCAAACTGCCCCCTATACCCTGCCCAAGGCGCAGGAAGGGATACCTTAGAAAAAAGGATTGTCGATCCAATTTTTTTTTTTTTTGGTCGGTCGTGTGGCTTGAACTCTGGGCCTGGGCGTTGTCCCTCAGCTCTTCAGCTCAAGGCGATCGCTCTACCACTTGAGCTACAGCGCCACTTCCGGTTTTCTGGTGGTTTATTGGAGATCAGAGTCTCACGGTCTCTCCTGCCCGGGCTGGCTTTGAACCGTGATCCTCAGATCTCAGCCTCCTGAGTAGCTAGGATTACAGGCGTGAGCCACCAGCGCCCGGCTGTCGATCCAATTTTGATTTAGATGAGAAACCCTATCTGGGTGGAGCAGTGGCCATTGACCAAACCTAAACTTGTAGCCCCCCCACCTTTTGGTAAAGGAACAGATAAACCTTGGGCACACACACCCTTCTATGAGTCCTTGAAACACAACGTATTTATTATTCAAAAAGCTTCTGGGACTTGGCTTATGCTCCAAGATCTATGTAAGGTAAATGAAAGGATGGAGCTAGTTAGAACGCCCCTAATAGGCATGACCTGGACTCCTGCTATACCTTCAGAATATACCTTAGTTGTGATTGATATTAAAGTTTTTTTTTTCTATCCCCCTGCATCCAGATGACTGCGAGAAGTTTGCTTTCTCCATTCCTTCTCTTAATTTTTCCCAGTCTGATCGGAGGTTTAAATGGACCGTGTTGCAACAGGGAATGGCCAATAGCCAGGCCTTTTGCCAACAATACTTGGCCACACTTTTAGGGCCTGTGCTAGGTTCAGATACCTCCCTTGCCTATGCCTACATGGATGATATAATTCTGGGGCACCAAGACCGGAGCCGCCTGGAGGGTCTTCTGGTCCAGGTTTGTGCCATATTAAAAAGGGGGGTTTTACCCTAGCCCTCAATAAAGTTCAAAAGATACCTCCTTTTAAGGTGCTCAGAACCCACCTTACCTTGACTCAGGCCAGCCCCCTTAAGCCTTTGCTGGATTTCCAGGCTCTCTGACCTTAACCTAACTTCAGAGTCTTTTAGCGGAAATCAATTGGCTGTTGCCATGGGTTTTTGTCCCTAAAGATAGTCTTGTGTCCTTATTCACCATACTAAAAGACAGGATACCCCAAGAATTTATTACAATTACAGACAGCCATCAGGTAATATTTTTTCAGTTCCAAAAAGCCCTGGATGAAGTTTCCCTAAAGAGGTATTCTATTTTTAAGCCCATTTCCCTTTGATTGTTTGCAGGTGTCACAGTAATACCTGCAATTTTAACTCAAGTGGGGGAGCCATTAGAGTGGGTTCACACTCCAATGGGGGGGGCACACCTTGGGTGTACTCTCAGGCAAACCAACTTGCAGATGCTATCCTCAAGGGAAGAACCCAAGCCCAAGGGCATTATGGCCTCGATCCTCACTTCATTGTTTTTCATGTTTGGAAGGCAGACGTTGAGTGGCTCACTCTAGCCAATGCTCATCTTCCTTTCTCTTTGGAGAGGTTTCTAGGCCAAATTGACTGCCATTATGGGTCATCCAAATGGACTGTCATGTTATGGTGACTTCCCCTCAAAATGCCATCTCTATTTTCTCCTACGACTATTCCTGGCGCCCTCCATGTTTTTATGACGAAGGTAAAGGCTCTGTGTATGCAGCCTTTGAGGAGAAACAAAAGACCTGAAGCCAACAAAGATTTCAACCTTGTCAAGGGTCAGCACAATATAAAAGAAAAGCTGGCCATAACTATGGCCCTTCAAGACATTCAAAAACCCTTTAATTTGTATTATGATAACCTATAAAACAAAAAAGGGTGAGTTAGCCGCCATATACAGTTACAGATAGCTTTGTTTACAATTAACATTTTAAATTTTTCAAAAGGGGCAACTGAATCCAGATTTCAGAAGAACTGGGGACAACTAAGCCCTAAGCCCCAAGTGAAAGTCAAGTGGAAGGACCCCCTGACACAACAATGGAGAGGACCTGACCCCCTAGTTACCATGGGCAGAGGATTTGGATGCGTTTTTCCCATAGGGGAGACAGCCCCCATTTGGATCCCTGCCAGGAACCTTAAGTTTTTACCCATCATCTCTATACAGGAGGATGCACAAGGATAAGCTGATCAACAAGGAAAGAAAAACGGCTATGGTGACCAAGGCTTGTGTTTAAAAGAGGAAAGCCAGAAAGATAACTAGTAACCATCCCCATGGGCAACCAGCCCTTGAGAATCTGTTGTGTTCTTTAACAATTGCAGATGGCGATAGTCCAGCTGTTGGCTGTCCTGACCCTCCCAGTCCCGGTAATGGCCCTACGGAACCTACATCAACCTCAACATGTGACCTGGGCAGTGATCAGTGCTGGCAATGCAGAAATCATCAATAGTACTACAAGAAAAGCTGTCCCGTCTACCTGCTGGCCTGACCTTCATTTTGATCACCACCCTATGTCATTATGTATGGACCGTTTAATATTTCTGTAGGAGCTATTTATTTTAACGCTACCTGCTCTAATTGTTCTTTTACTCATTGCTTGTACAACCACCTTTTGTTATGCTTTCCTGTAAACATGTCTAAAACCTGCTCTAGAACAAGCCCCAGCTCTGGACTCTGAAGTGGCAAAGACTGCTATCCCATCCTTGACTAATGTTCAAGGACTGCTAATGACATTTCTTGGCCTGGTAATGCATTTGTTGTTGGTTTTTCTATGCCTTCCTTGCATTATACGTGCACTGCAAACCTCTTATGAGCTTAGCCAGCCAGTTACATAAGATCAAGCTCCAAGTGAATGAATTTCCCCTGAGAAGAATTGCAGCCAGAGATGGGTAAGAGGGGGTGTCAGTTTGACCCATCTAAGACAGGGCTTTCAGCTTTGCTCTGAAGAAAGTCCCGATGATGGGTCAGGCATATAAGGCGATCCACCCAACCTAAGGCAGGCAGTTCACTTCTTTAAAGAAAGATGGTAGAGATGTTGGGAGCCATTGGGAGCTGACAGTAAAGCTCAACGTCATCTTGACCCCTGTGCTCAGTTAAAGGCATGTAAAAGGAACTGGCTTACTTAAAAGACACCAGATGCCCAGTATTGCTTTGCTTTGTCTGCAGTTTGTTTTAAATTTTCCTTGTTTTTCTGCACTATAGTAGAATGGCCTGAGTGTGGGGGCCCACGAGGATGCACTGTGCTGCATGTGTGGAACTCCCAATACCCAGGTTGCTCCCATGTTCTGAAGAGGAAGACCTTATGAGATACTGACTTTTATATATGCCCAGGAATTAATTGAACTGCTTTGGACATTTCTAACTGTGGTGGGACAGATGGTTATTTCAGTGCTATGTGGGGATGTGAGGTAACTGGGACAGGCTCTTGGATCATGCACACGGACCCTCCCTATCCTTGTCTAGCGAATCTCACCCCCAGACTTGCCTCAAACCCCTTGTGTGGCCAATGCTATCCTTACCAATGTAATCCTGTTAAAATAACCTTTATGGGGGGGGGGGGAACGATAACTAACTGGGAGGTGGGTCTGCCATTAAAACAAAAAAGGGGAATCTGTAGAGCACATGGACAGCAAAGATGGCACTGAAAGGCAGTTGAGTGGGCAGAGCCTAATTTGCTTTATGTTCAGTGCGAAACCAGCCCGTGCAAACTTAGGTGCATGATAGGGTGTGACCTTCACAGTGATTGGTTCCTCTTCCTCCCCTGCCATGCCACCTGCTCTTTTTTCCTTTAAAAGGGCTTGCTCTGTGTTAATAAATGAGTTTTCCTACTTGACTTGACTCCCTGCTGCTGCTTCTGATTGTCTCCTGGGCTGAGGGAGGCTGGCGATCGGCTGCGCAGCCGCACTTACCTTTCCTCAGACCACGTCCATCTTTCGTGGGACGGACAAAGACCCGACACCCAACAATTAATGTCTTTGGATCTATGTGAGATTTGCGGGAAAGTAGTGTTTCTTGGATAAATTTGGGTGCTCCGTTGTTTGGCAAATAGATATTTATAATTGTAATATCCTCCTGAAGGAGAGATCCCCTAATTAGTATGTAGCAACATTCTTTATCTCTTCTTACGAATTTTAATATAAGTCTATTTTATCTGATATTAGGATTGCAACTCCTGCCTGTTTATGGGGGCTGTTTGCTTGGTAGATGTTGTTCCAGCCTTTCACATTTAAATATGTTTGCTTTTATGGGCAAGTTGTGACTCCTGAAGGCAACAAATAGAAGGATCTTGCTTTTTAATCCAACTAGACAGTCTATGTCACTTAATTGTGGAGTTAAGTCCGTTAATGTTGAGAGATAGGACTGAGAAGTATTTGGAAGTTCCTGCCATTTTATCCATCTTCTTGGAGGCTGTGGCAACTAGGTTCTCCTATGGTTCTTGGATTCTCATTTTCAGTGCAGTTTCTTGACCTTCATTGTGGTCTTGTTGGTTTTCTATGTGTAGAACATCTTTAAGAATCTTTTGTAGGTCTGGTTTGTGGAGATATATTGTATCAGTGTTTCTTTGCTATGGAAGGTGTTCATTTGACCTTCAGTTATGAAGGAGAGTTTAGACTGGTACAGTATTCTTGGTTGATAGTTGTTTGTCTTTAAGGCATCGCATGCATAATTCTAAGATCTACTTCCTTTAATTGCTGAGAAATCTTTGGTGATTCTAATTGGTTTCCCTTTATAGATGGTTAATCTTTTCTCCTTGACAGCTTTCAGGATCATTTTGTTGGTCTGAATTGATCCTGTATGGATTATAATGTGACAGTGGGATAGCCTGTTCTGGTCTAGCCTATTTGGAGTTCTAAAAACTTTTTGTATCTGAATAGGCCTATCTTTTTGCCAGTTTGAGAAGTTCTTTGCTAGGATCCTGTTAAAAAAATTTCCTAGACCATTAATTTCTGTCTCTAGGTGCTCCTCTACAACCATTATGCTTCTGATGGTGTCTTCCAAATTTTGAATAGATCTATCATATATCTTGGATTTGTCTTCGATTGTTGTAGGTTCTTACTCTATAATATCTAGGCTGTCTTCAATCCCCAAGTTTCGATCTTCCGGATGGCCTCACCTACATTCAGAAATTTCTACTTTGTTTCTTTTGTCTATTCCTTCTAATTGGTCGCCTTTGATGGCTTCAAGTTCTTTGTTGAAGCTTTGTTATAGAAATTGTATGAACTCTTTTACATCCTTAATTTGGTGTTCAGTGTTTATTCTCAAATCACTTATTTAATTGGTTATGGTTTCCTTGGACTTCCATTCCTTCTGTTGGGTTCCATTCAGCATTCCCTTTGTAGTCTCCCTGACTTCTTTCAGCTCTCTGTTTATGGGTTCCATAGATTCCTCTATTGATCTTCGTCTATTCTCGTCCCACTCTCTCAATTCCTGTATTAATCTGATTAGCTTCCTCATATGTGCCCAATTCCTGTAGTTCTCTTTAAGTGTTCTCAGCCTGCTCACTCCATTCCTGACTTTCTCTTTGTCTGGTCTTGGCCTGCTCACGTAATTCCTTTATTTCTCATTTAGTGTTCTCAATCTGCTCATGTAATTCCTGTATCAGCCTTTGAGTAGCATCCTCACGCTCATGAGATTCCTGTACTGATCTTTAGTTTGCCTCCTCTTTCTCCATATCATGCTCTTACTGATCCTTTGCAGGTTTTCAATCTTTTCATTTACCATGTTTACCATTAGTATTTGTAGAGCTTTTTGGGAACTCTTGTCTGGGTTATTCATGATCTGTTCTGCCCCCTGATTATCATGAGTGGGAGTTGAGCTCCCCGGACTTGCAATTTTTCTTGTGTTTTTTTCCAGCTTCTTCTGCCCATTTGGGATGAGAGTAACACCAGCTTTGTGGTAGAACACTATTTTAAGGCAACCATGAACCAATGTCCATAGTTGCACAGTCAAAAGTCTGCAGATACAATCTAATTCAAAAGATACCATTTATTAAATACCAAACAATTATGTATTAATCGTCCACAAACAACAAAGAAGAATTTGGCAGAAATTAGGAAGAAATGTGGGTAAAAATAATACTAAAGGGATGTGGAAAGGTAAAGGGAGAGTGTAATTAACCAGGTCCTTATCTCAAGGAGGGAAATGGATTGGACAGGATGATAGTAGAGAGAAAAAAAGAAGAAAAAGAAAAAAAGACAAGAAAAAATGGAAAAACAAAAATTTAAAATTAAAAAGTGAAACACTTAGAATTATGCAAGTTTAAAGAAGTAGTATTCTGAGAAGAACGGGGATAGGAAGAGAGGAAGTGAGGGATAGAAAGGAGTTGAAAAACTAAAAACTAAAAAATGCTTAAAATATTTTATAGGTATAAAGGGTTAATACTGCTACTAAGGAATTTAAGTCTAAGAGGTTTTTGAATTGAGTAATAAATTTTTGGATTAAGTGTGTACACAACATGGGATAAGGTCTAATAATCAATGTCGGGTATATCTGGGGATGAGTAGAGCAGCAATTAAATCATGCAAAAAAGAATGAAAGAGAAGAAAAATGAAAAGAATGAGAAAGAAAGAAAAAAGGATCAAAAATTCAATAGAGCTAAAAAATAGCACACACACATATACACCTAAAATCTAAAATAAAAATTGTAAGAGGAAGAAAAAAAGATTAATAGAGAACAATTTTTTCAAAAAAATTAAAAAGTAAAAATTTAACAAAAAATTTAAAAAGTTTTTAAAAAAGGTACAAAGAAAAGATTTCTTTGATTTTTTGGGGGGGATGGGAAGATCCTGTATCTCCCTTGTGTCCATAACCAGTGTCCTGTTGGAGTCTCTGGTCTGCTTGTGGTGTTTGGTTTTTCTGTGGCTTGATTGGTTACTTAAGTCAGTTTGTTTGGGCAGGCAGAAAAATGCACTGCTTTACCCAGGATTTTGTGATCCTCCTCCTCCCAGGCTAGTTCAGAGGGAGGGAGATCTGCTTTGAGCATCACAAAAGAGGGAGATGGCTGTTTCCTCTAGTTTGGAGATGCTGTGATGAGGCTAGGTTCTGGGTAGTGTTGAGGCCTTTCAGCAAACAGTAGCTTTTTCCTGAGGGGCTAGCTTCTGAGACACTCACAGAGCCTAGCCTGTAGCCTTTCTCAGGGTTTATGTTTACTGAATTTCAATTGATTTTCTTGGCTGCTGTAGGGAGTGGCAGCCTCTGGCTCTGTTTACCCAGTGAAGAAAATCCCTCCCACAGGGGCAGAGTTTTCTCTGGTCTTTGTCAGTATCAAAGACAGAGATCTCCGGTAGTTGGGGGGGGGGGGACAGAGGGGTGGCCTTCCTTCCCCTGCTCTCTGAGAAGGAGTGAGAATGTCAGGGTTCTACTCAAGAGAGTCTTGTTTCCTGGGTTGTCTCTGGTCTGCAATCTGCAGGATGAAGATATCTGACACTTGTCAGTTCTTGCTGGTGTTGAATAGAATCCACTCACCTGCTGCCTCTGGCGCCTTTGTCCTGGACTCTTTCTGTTGTAAGTATGATGGCTACAGCCGTCGCTGCCGCTGCCAACACAACAGCAGCCATGGCCTCTGGCACATGCTCAGATTTGTCTCCTTGCCTGTATTTTCCCTCTCTGGCCAAACTCTCTGTACTGTAATGGCAAACTTGGTGAAATTCTCTGGCCTACGATTGTTCACTGGAACACTAAAACTGCTTCCTATGTGAGAGCATGTTTAGCCTCCAGCTTCTCCTCCCCCATCTTCACAGAACTCCTTAAATGTGTTTCTTAAAAATAGAAATATTTTTAAATTCTCATGCACACTTCCCATTAGGCAGTTCAGATGATGTTAATCTAATTGTTGTCAGATTTATTTGTGCATGTGTGAGATGGTCTTTGAATATGAAGTTTGGCCCTGGATGCTGTCCTCTGTCCCCACCCCTCTTTTTGGTTTTGTTTGCTTTAGCAGCCTCTCGCTTGAGCCACATCTTCCAGCTTTTTGTTTTTCAGTTGGAGGTAAGAGTTTTCATGGTTTTCAACCATGATCTTCAGATTTCAGCCTTCAGGTGATCTACTGAGTGTTTTCCTGTCCTCTTTTGTGAAAATACACACCCTCCTGGCATCAAAGGTAAAAGAACAACTTAAAAGTTGTTATGATAGTCCCAACCCAAAGAAGATACCTGATATATTTGATTTAAGTGTTAAGATATAAAATTTGGATTTTTGGAAAGACTGAGTCTCTTTAGTGTCATTTTGGGAAAAGTGAATCAAATAATCACAGATAAAGGGAATAAAGTAAACCTGTTTTCATGAGGAGTGTTAATGAGAAGAACAGTATTTTTTCTGTGTAATAATCACTGAATTCTAAAATTATTTGTTTTCCTCAGCATTTTCTGTTTGTCCTTACCTGCTATCGCATTTGAAACATACACCTTGGTACGAGGGCCTTGTGTAGTTAGTTTACATTTTAGGAAAGGAATTTTAGGTTTTTAAAAATCAGAAAAGCTAATAATGATAATCATTTTCAGATGTCCTTCACATTTCTCCACATTTCATTATATTGGTTTAATATGCTATCAGTATATTTATAGGCTACGAAGTATAATTTCGGTTTTTGTTTTTGTGCTGGTATTGGGGCTTGAAATCAGTACATTGGTCTGTCACTAATGCCAGCATTGATGGCTCATTCCTGTGATTCTGGCTAATCAGGAGGCTGAAATCTGAGGATAAAGGTTCAAATCCAGTCTGGTCAGGAGTGATTATGTTGCTCTTTTCTTCAATTCATGACTAAAAAGCCAAAAGTGGAGTGTGGCTCAATTGGTAAAGCACCGGGCTTGAGCAAAGAAGCTAAAGTGTAGTTATGTGTAGTTCCTAAAGGATAGTTCCAAAGTCCTGATTTTCAGTACCAGTACCAACACACAAGAACACACACACACACACACACACACACACACACACACACACACACACACACGTTTTCTTTGTCCCCAAAAGCATTATGGTTCTCTTTATGTGCCCCTGAAATCTACTTTGCTTTATTTTTCATTCGGTTGGTGATGTTTTCACAGGGAGAACAAAGAAGTGGCTGTTACCTGAGTCTTGGCTGTCTGTGCTTTTGCTGGGATGACCGCGGTCTGCCTCATTGAGCATTGAGTCCCAGAGAAAACTCCATGAATCACATGGAGGGAAATATATGTGAAGACATGCATTCAGGTAATTCTTCAATCCATCTTCCTCCTGCCAAGGGTTTTCTCTCTCTGTAGGGCGAGTTCCTTTTTTTCCACGTAAAGCTGAACATTGTATAGCTTTCTGTGTGTGCCCACATGCAAATAAGGCTTTTGTAAAATATCAGCCATCGCAATCTTGCTCTTTTTTCTCCTCTCACCATTAGTGAGTATCTTGGCAACCTTCATGGTTCTGAGTAAAATGGAATGATCTAGAAATTGTCATGGGATGTTTATAAATGTAAGTCAGAATTTATAGTTCTTTTGCTCTAGTGAATTGAGCAACACCTATGTGAATTTATAGACAGCCTTTAGGGAACTTATTTATATGGTATAGATGAAGTTTTGGATATGATATCTCTATGGAAGTCCAAAGATATCTTTAAGTACTTTGTCCAAATTAAACAGAAATTGAAAACACTTTAAAGTTTTTAGTTTTAATCAGAGTCTTCTCTTAATTTGGGATATAGGATTTTTAAATGTTGGAATCAATTTTCATTTGTAGAAAAAGTGACAGAAAGGAATGTACCTGAAGATACAGCATAAGTTTTCCCTTTTGATGAGTTACGAAGTTTAAGTTTGATTTCAGATAAAGTATTGTGAGAAATACCAATATACAAATCCAGTTACTGAGATTAATTAGATTAAATTAGTAGGGAAGGTACTTTGTTTGCAGTAACAATTACAATATGCTATATTGAAAAGTGTGTGACCAACACATTTGTGTAGTTGTATAGTTAGATATCATTAACCTGGGGTTATAGATTTTAATAAATTTCTTCAAGCACAAGCAAAAAGTGTGAGAGATGTTAGAGTTTTACACAGAGCAGAGAAAACACCAGATGCTCTTCAATAAATGCTCTCATTTTTCCATTATTTTTTGTGTATGTACTGGTATTGAGTTTTAATTTAGGGTCTTGAGTTTTACTTAGCTTTTCCCTTAAGGCTGGTGCCGTATTACTTAAGCCATACCACCATTTCCAATATTTTTGCTATTTATTGGCAATATGAATATCACAGACATTGCTGCTTGAGATCCATTTGAATCTGGATCCTCAGATCTCAGCTTCCTATGTAGCTGGGATTACAGGTGTGAGGCACCAGTACTCTGAGAGATGCATTTATTTAGTCATGATATGTGGCAAATTACCACAAATTTATTTGTTTGACCATTAAATACCAGCAATAGTAGGACATAAGTTTGGTAGTTTGGGTGTAGTTTGTCTCTAGCAGCTGCTCAGTTTCTACGAGGGGGCCACCAGGCTATAGTCTCTCATGGAATGTGGGGATCTCTTCCAAGCTTAAGGGATGCCTGGTATGCTTTAGGTTCTGTGGTTGTGAGACTGTGATTTCTGGTTTCTTGTCTCCTATCATACAACCACTTTTGTCAGCTCCTAGACACCTCCATACTTTCTTGACAAACATATTCTCTTTACTGTTTGATTCATCCTGTTGGCGGCACTGACTTCTAGAAAGGCCTTATTTTGCACTCTCTACTTGGAAGTAACTCATACCCAAATCTTGTGGGAACTAATTACATTTGTAGAATCTCTTTAATTTTGTTGTCTTGCAGGGCATATTGTGGGGTTAGATCCTTCCCAGACTGGAAGACAAAAGATATCCCAAGGTTCTGAGTTGTTGTGTATCACCTGATACACATAAAAAGCTATTTATTAGCTGGGCAGCCGTGGCTCATTCCTGTTATCCTAGCTACTCTGAAGGATGAGATCTGAGGCTGCCGGTTCAAAGCCAGCCCAGGCAGGAAAGGCTGAGAGACTATTATCTCCCATAACGCACTAAGAAAACTGGAAATGGCACTGTGGCTCAAGTGGTGAAGCATTCGCCTTGAGCTGAGGAGCTGATGGACAGCGCCCAGGCCCAGAGTTGCAGCACCACGGCTGAAAAAATAAGTAGAAAAAGCTATTTACTATTCTAAGTGTCCTCAATTTCAGACACTGGTAATTGAGTTATTCCTTCATTTTTAGCAAATGAAGTGTGAAATTTAAGAAAAGGAAAGATAGTTTCTTTGGTGGAGTGGGAAACAATTCAGCAGTTAAAGGGAATGAAAGGCAGTTAGGAGTAAAACTGAGGATAGATTCAAGAACAGTGGCAGTGGCTTCAGAAATGGGACAGAAGTAAACATGACAGATATATTTTCAAAAGAGATCATGTGGCTTGGAATGTGGTCTAGTGGTAGAGTGTTTGCTCAGCATGCATGAAGTTCTCGGTTTAATTACTCAGTAACACATAAAAAGAAAAAGCCATAAGTGACACTGTGGTTCAAGTCATAGGGTGCTAGCCTTGTGCAAAAAAGAAGCTCAGTGACAGTGCCTAGGCCCTGAGTTCCTGCCCCAGGATTGCCAAAAAATAAAAAGAGAGAACATATTAATAATGGATGAGGGAAGGATGCAGAGAACAAATTCATCACTGAATTTTTCCTCTATTTCAAAATCAACACATCATTCAAGAGACAAAAATGGGTCATAAAGATGGTCCAGAAAGAACATATCTTATGAAGAAATACAAGATTTTTTTTTTACTGCAACTATCCTGTACAGATAATCCATTAGACAAAATTGTGACTTTAAAAAGCAAAAGAGCTCATTGTAATAGCTCAAGTGCTATCTGGAGATTTTGTATGGGTGCTGGTCCTTAACCTTGATAAGAGCCTAGGTGCTATTTCTATTTTTCCCTCGAGAATATTACTCTATTACTTAAGCCACAGCTCCTCTTCTGACATTTTGGTGATTAAATGGACATAAGCGTGTCATGGACTTTTCGTGGCTCACCTTGCTTAACAGTGTTATCCCCAAATCTCAGCATTCTGAAGAACTAGGATTACAGTTGTGAGCCACTAGCACGCAGAGAAGCATTTCTTTTTTAGTGAAAAGAATTAGAATGCAGAATCATCAGGAAGATTCACCCTCAGTACAAAATAAATCACCAAGACCAGTACCCGAATACACACATACACACACACACACACACACACACACACACACACACACACACACAAGCACACACACAAATACACATAAGCTTCTTCTCAGGGGTCTGTATCTCTCTTCCCAAAAGAATAGTATATTCGAAGCGGTAAACTGGTGTCACAGGCTCTAATCCCAGATATTGAGAGTTAGAGGTATAGGAGGATGGGGTAATGAGGGAGGCTTGAGTGAAGTTAGCACAAGACTATATGAAAAGCCAAATGAAAAAGAAAAAAAAATGGTTGGGGGAATGCAGGCTCAAATGGTAACGTATCCGCCTAGTAAGTGTAAGGCTCTCAGTTTATTCCTCAGTTCCATGAAAAAGACAAAAAGTATAGCATCTCAGTCCATTTTGTCATGGTTTAACAAAATCCTTGAAGCTGTATACTTCATACGGAAAAAAGGTCGATTTCAATCAAAATTAATAGTAGATGCAATGTCTAAATAGCATGCTAGCACATGGGCTAAGGCCCCCTATGTGCATCATATCACAGAGGATCTTGGCATCATGGCATGTGCTAGAATGACGATGATGTTAGTCCCTTCAGAGTTGATGAGATGGCATTAATCTATTTATGACTGAAACCTCTCTTACAGGTTCCACCTCCTGACACTGCTACATTGAGAAGTTAAGCTTCAGTGTGAGCTTTGATGGTGACAGACCATCAACAGGCTTCTGACAGAGGCAGGTACAACCATTGGAAGCCGAAGTCATTCATACAACTAGGAACCTTGGATAACTGCTTAGATCTCTTCGATTCTGATATTTGCTGTATTTGGGGCCATCTCACAGATAGGATCAATTGAGTTCATGTCTGTTCCATGTGCCAGCTTCAGTTATGCTCAGTGTGATATAAGCTGCTAAACAATAGGGAGGACAAGGACAGAGTTGGGCACAAAAATGGAGGTTTGGCATTCTTCATGGCACTTAATTAACATTAATGGATTTTATAGCTAAGTCATTAGAAAGTTCTATGTCATTATACAATACTTATATAGAGCCATGTAATACCTACTGTATGACATGGAAAGATACCTTGTAGAGCAGCCTGTTTACACATAATACAGACAATTCTATGAACACAAAGGATGGGGTAAAAAACAAGTTCTGGCCTACAAAATTGTCAACCTCAGAGTCAAAGCACACACCCTGAAAACGATATTGGAAGGAATAGGAGAACCCTTGTTCTCCTAGGCACAGGCTGAAATTTTCTTAATAGAGACCCAGAAACAGAACAAATCAAAGAAAGGTTGCACAAATGGGGATTGCATGAAAGTGCAGAGCTTGTGCATGGCATAGGACACAGCTAGCAAAATCAATAGAATCCCGTGGATTAGGAGAAAATCTTCACTAGCCATACAACAAACAAGGGTCCCATATCTAAAATATGCTTTGAACTCAAAAAATTAAATCCCCCAACAACAAATCCTCAAATAAACACTGCCTGATAAGTAAGTGGGCTAAAGACTTAAAAAGAAAATTCTATGAAGAGGAAATAACAATGGCCAATAGCCACATGAAGAAATGTTCAACTTCTCTAGCCATAAAAGAAATGCAGATCAAAACAACATTGAGATTCCACCTTTCCCTTGTTAGAATAGCTATAAATAAGAAATCTAATAATAGATATTGGAAGGGATGTGGCCAAAACGGAACTCTACTGCATTGTTGGTGGGAGTATAAATTTGTTCAACCACTTTCAAAAACAATATGGAGGTTCCTCAAAGATTCCACATAGAGCTCCCCTATGACCCAGCCATCCCACTTTCGGTCATTTACCCAAATGATCACAAACTAGGCCATACTAAGGCTACCAGCCCAACTATGTTTATTGCAACATTATTTACCATAGCTAAGATATGGAACCAACCCAGATGCCTTTCAGTAGAGGAATGGATCAAGAAAATGTGATATATATATATGAATTCTATGCCTCCATTAAAAAAATTGACATCGCCCAATTTGTTAGGAAATGGAAAGTCTTGGGAAAAACTATATTAAGTGAAGTAAGGCATGCCCAATGAAACATAGGTCCCATGGTTTCCCTTATTTGCAATAACTAGTACATATCTAGGACAAGCAGAAAAGGTGAAAAGCTATGTACATATGACCAGATAAGATGAAGTTAAGCGAAATAAACCTCAAGATAGGGACGCAAGTAGTTTTTCCTTTCTTGCTAATGTTTCTAACCTAATTATAAGGTACCATGTGATTTTTGGTTGCTTTATATATTCCTTCCCCATGGTATAACCCCTGTTTTCACTATATTTTATTCTGGTAACCTGCATCTTGTATATATAATTCTCTAATTCAGGGAGTGTAAGGGAAAACACAAAATACTTAATTAAGGATACAGGTTGACCCATTGTAAAAATTTTATGTACAAGACATACAAGACACTACCTTGAAAACGAACTTTACAACCTCGGGGTGGGTAGTTGTTTAGGTGGGAGGGAAGGAATGGTAGGGGAAAAACAAAGGAGGAGGCAACAATTCTTGACAGGACATGTACTCATTACCTTGCTCATGTAACTGTAGCAGCTCTGTACAGATTTTTATAATAAAACAGGTAGAAAATTAATTTTATATATGGTTATGGGTCAGTACTAGGACTTGAATTTATGGGCCTTCCACTTACTTTCACACTTCAAACTGGGATCTGTATCTGTGTTTAATTTTTTATTCATCTTTTTGTAAAAGATAAATCTAGTAACACTGTCCCCTAATGTTTGTATGAAATAAGTTTTGGAAATTTTACAATAACTTAAGTGTTTTATTTTACATTCATCATTCTACTATCTTTCAGTTTCTAATGTTTCTTGGAAGTTAAACACAGGCTCTCTGTTGCATTTATTAGGAAATGTTTTGCCTGGCCCCAGTCTATTATCCTAGCACCTAAGGAGGCTCAGATGAGGAGAATGTTGGCTTGAAGCAAAAGCAGAGAATTCCATGAAACTCCATCTCCATAATTATGTATATTTATGCATATATTTATATATAACATATTTAATATGTAATATATTTGTGAAATATATACATATATACATGCTATATATCTGCAGAAGATTGGCACACTGAAACAATTGAAGGCACTGATTTAATTTCACTGCTGTCATTCTACTTTAATTATTTCATTGAATGTCCTGTCCAATATAGATTTGTGCTTATCAGGCAGGCTATACCCCATGTCACATATGAGTGCAAGAATAATAGGTTTTAGCTCATTACATAGTAGCTCATCAGGACAGAGGAAATATTCCTCAACTTGGTTGAGCCAATCTTTATTGTTTGTTCCATACTGTGACGCTCCCTTGAGTCTGCAGTTTACAGTTTCAAGATGATATTTTGTTCTTTTGATGACAAGTGAATAGAGAAATGTATGTGACCTTCAAGACAATTACCTCTATCTGGCTAAACTTCATATATTCAAATGGGAAATGTGCCATCCCCATAGAATACAAATGAGGACACCCAAGCACCAGATGTCTACATTGCAGGCATTGTAATTTCCATGCAGGAATATTTTACAGGGACAAAATTAAGGTACCAATATGAACTTCAGCAACTACCCTTGGGAAGTCCTTATGCTCATGCTAAAGTCATTGACCTTCACATTGCCTTTGTCATCCAACACGATGTTATTGGGTTTAAGGTCTCATTGTTCATTTATATATTCGTTAAAGTAATGCACAGTACTCACAATCTGAACAATCTCCTGACTTCATTCTTGAATAGGTGGTATAATTTTCATATATATGTTAGGAGGTCTCTGAATGACCAGTTCCACTGCCAGGTATTGGTGCTCATCCTTTTCCCTCACCTGGTATGAGCTCATCATGGGTCAGTGATGGAAAAACTTAATAATATCCATCTCATTTTTTTAACTTTTTGTGGGTCCTAGGGCTTGTAGTCTGGGCGTAAGCACTGTGGCTTATCTCCTCAGTTTAAGGCTAGTGCTCTACCACTTGAGCGACAGCACCACTTCCAGCTTTTTCTGTTCTTGTGGTGACAAGGAATTGAACCCAGGGCCTCCTGGTTGCGAGGCAAACATCTACCACTGAGCCACAGTCCCGACCTGTCCATCTCATTTTTGATCTGACAATTGTTGAACTCTCCCTTTAGGGTTATTTTCACTACCACCTTGGTGTCTATAAGGTGGTGCTAGGCCAACTTTACATATCCATACTACCATAGTCAATGATCTCCTCCTTCACACTGTATTGTTCAGGGAAAATATCCCTTTCCTAAGAGCTTGAGCCTAATTCACTGTGTTCTCCCATCTTTTGCTAGGATGGCAAGAAGTAAATCTACCTAAACTTAGCTAAGCAAATAACAACCCCAGAGCAATAACCAAAAGGAAATACCCAAACCCAAACAAAACATAGCCCCCCCTCCAAATAAAAAAAAACTACCACACACTCAAAATTGTCAACGTAGAACTGAGTCCAGCAGGTCACCAAGAACTCCCAGCACTTTAATGGACTGCAGAGACCACTCACAATGGTTGCAATGGACCAATCACAGGTTGGCATGAACCCACTGGCTCTTTTAGTCTTGAGCCTGTAGGACTGTTGCCAAGGTTTCTACAGGTATGCGAGGGGCACAGAATGATGCCATGCTACAGCCATGGCAGTGTTGCAGGAACTACAAGGGTATCAGCCAATGCCTTCTGTCCTCAGTGGCTGCCAGGTCCCAGGGTTTGCTCCCAAAGATTTTGTCTTTCAGTACTATCCATGTCCTCATGTATGCTCCTGTTAGAACGCTGGCCATGTGCAAGAGCCAAACATACACCAGTGGCTTCCATTCAACATATGTGCAGGTCTTGGAACTTGCTCCAACAATTTAAAAACAAAGTGAATTTCTATGTATTTCTAGGTGCAGAGGGTTCATGACAAAGGGTCCAATTGGAAACTTTCACTAAAGTGGATCCAGATTTTTTTAAACTTGACAATAAAGAGAAAATTCAAAGAAGTAGTTAAGGCATATGAAGTGTCTGTATTTGTTGAATTATAACCCCCAAACACAACTGCTTAAAATAATACTAAAGTCTTTATTTGGTATGGACTTGATTTATTGTTGGAAACATACAATACATCATTTTTTGGTCTTAAAAATTGTAATATCAGAGCAGGGCACTGGTGGCTCACGCCTGTAATCGTAGCTACTCCGGAGGCTGACACCTGAGGATCACGGTTCAAAGCCAAAACATACAGGAAAGTCCGTGAGACTCTTTTCTCCAATAAACCACCAAAAAACCAGAAGTGGCACTGTGGATCAAGCCCTAGAGTGTTCGCCTTGAGCTGAAGAGCTGAGGGATAGCACCCAAGCATGGAGTTCAACCCCCATGACCAACAAAAAAATAAATAAATAAAAAGTTATAATATCAGTATGCACTTTGGTGTTTTCTTAATGGAATCCAAGATTAACTGCATAGCTCTTGAGAAGAATTAAAACAATAACACACTCAAAAATAGCATGTGTTTGAAAGAATGCAGGTAGTATCAGCCTACTGCAAAGTCACTATTGCCAGGATGAATCCCCTATAGAAATACTTTTTTTTCCCTTTTCAGTATTTACTAATAAAATACATCCTTGCATTAATGGCATTATATTACTACTTTAATATAAATTAAGCACGTTCTCTATTCAACTCAGTAAATTTTGACAACTATTTAACTATGTAATGCTGAGTCCCTTATGAAGTCACTAAGTTGGCACTTTTGTCATTTACCTTAAAATGCAACATAACTAAGACCAAGAAAGTTTTATAGTTAGGTGGGTCATGAAAGCAGCTGTTTTCTCACTTAAAAATTAAATCCAGTACGATACTTCATGGCATCCATAATCTGAAAAGCTGCTCTATCTTTTGGATTTTAAAGACCTCATCAATTTTTTGAGGATATTTAAGGTCTTTTTTTTTAAATCTAGAATGACTGATGTTAAAAGAATAGTGGAATTACTTCAGAATCATCTGATAGTGGCTGAGAAGTTGGCTCAGTTGTAGAGTGCTTGCCTTGCATGCCTGAGGCCCTGAGTTCGATTCCTCAGCACCACATAAGCAAAAACAAAAAAGCCAGAAGTGGTGCTGTGGCTCAAGTGCTAGAGTGCTAGCCTTGAGCTGAAGAGCTGAGGGACAGCGCCCAGGCCCAGAGTTCAGGACCCATGACCGGAACCCCCCCAAAAAAATAAAAGAATCATCTAATATTGTAGCAAAATGCCCTATGCCATACAGCTCCATGAAACGGGTTATTAACACCTATAAGAGTGAGAGAAAAGAGAGTATCATCCTTTCCAAAGATAGTTTCTTAACAGATAGTTTACATCAGCATTCTTGAAATCCGTAAGGCAGTGTGTTGATATGCTCAAAGTGAAGAACAAGGGTTGGAGTAAGGGACTTATGTAATAGAACCCCTGCCTAGAATATTGGAGGTCATCAGTTTGAACTCTCCTACTGCCAAATCCATCAGTATTCCTTTAGAGAAAGAGTTATAGCTGTGTATTTCAATTTCATTGTGATGCTATAACAAAATTCATTAAGACTGTAAGAAAGCCCCCATTTGACCACAGGTGTGCATTGTAGGAAAAAAGATAGATCAACAAAAACAAATTCAAATAGTCTGAGACACTTACACAAGTTCTGGACATCATTTTCTCTTGGGCTGCTGCTGTGCAGGCCCAATATTTGATCTGAAGTGAATCTTGGAATTACAAAAGTTAAAACCCAACGTCTAGTAATCTTTAAATGGTCTGTGTAACTCCTTAGTTCTCATACCTGACACTGTGACTTAGTGGGAAAGGCAGAGAGCTGATTCCCAGCTATTGCAGACTTCTTCTATAGTGAACAATGAGCTACCACCTTCAGTCATGTGTTTCCATCACAGACTTGGTTCAGGTCTTTGAACCTGAATGTAGAAGTTTGAATCTCCATAGTGTGAATTGGAAATTTGGCCTCTTAGTAAGATAGGTTTGGAGGACCTTGGGTGACTCTCTTTTTAATAGCTTCCCCTTTGTGCACATTTGGTTTAGATGCAGGGATACATAACTAACTAGTAGGAGTGGTCACCCTATGGTAGAGCAAGAGAGCCACAGGAGAGGGACAGAGATCAAACTCATGACATCTGCCATTTTATGCTGCTTGAATTGACATGTTCTGCATGAATTTTAGTAATTCAAGAATAAAAACTATGGGTTGGGAAGGTGGCTCAGTGGTAGAGCACTTACCTTGCATGCATGAGGCCCTGGGTTCGATTCATCAGCACCACATAAGCAGAAAAATGCCCGAAAGTGGCGCTGTGGCTCAAGTTGTAGAGCTCTAGTCTTGAGGTAAAGAGCTGAGAGACAGAGACCAGGCCCAGAGTTAAGGCCCACGACTGCCCCCCCCAAAAAAAAGAATAAAAATTAACATTACATATAGATTTTTAATTGCCTCTTTGCTTCTGAAAAAAAGTAAAAGTAAAAATGAATTTAAATGGAAAGGAAGAGCAGGGAAAAGGAATGAAGTAATGATCATGGACAGCTCCTGAAGTCCAATCTGGAGGCTTTATTTACCAACAATGGAGAATAAAATGAAACTATGTAACAAGAAAGGACCATATATTTATGAGATCACAATGGTTTTCTGATATCAACCCACATGCCACATTTGAAATAGAATGAAATAAGAGAATAGGTATTTACAATGTGTCTATGACATCACAATGACAATAATGTCATAATGATATGAGGTCATTGTAAATTGGTGATGTTGCAAGGAGGTTATGGTGTCATAATGCATATGTGTTGTCACACAGGTGATGGGTTCACAAAGGGTTTGTGATGTTACAATGGCATATATGAATACAATTGTCATATGTTCACAATGAGGATATGGGTACACATAGGGATTGTGATGTCACAAATGCCATATGTGTTTTGAAAGATACTTAGGGGTCATGATAGCTTTATGATACACAATTGTGATGAGGTTACAATGCGTTTTTGATGTCATGATGCTTTTGTAATATCTTAAACACATGTCCAAATTCAATTGCTACTATTTCACAATGAGCACACAAGTTCACAGAAGGAGTTTGAAATACTAATGGACATGAATTTTTTTTAATGTTTGAGGTCATATTAGGTTTGTGAACACACAATGGGACAGTGATATCACCATGGCAATGTCAACTCACTACATCATGTCAAAATATTGTTTTGGTGTCACAATTAGTTGATGATGCCACATTGGTGATGATGTCACAAAATATTGGTGATGTCACAATATGTTGGGCATTTCACAATGACATAATGGTTCTCAATTGTCTTTAACTTACAATGAGTATATAAGTTCAAAAACGGTCTGTGATTTCTCCAAAAATATGTGTTGCACAAATACATTGAAATCCTACAAGGTTTGTGATGTCAGAATTTGGCACAATGGTTATGACATCTGGCAGTGTGATATCACCATGGTCATGATGTCACTGGGAATTTGTTATATCACATGTCATATGTGAAATCTAATGTGGTCGACAACAGATTATGAGGACAAAAAGGCCTAATGTATCAGAATTGCAGCATGTCACAAAAGTTATGATGACAGGATAGATTTGTGATGTCACAGTGGGTTAGTAATATGACAGTGGCAATGTGATGTACAAAGGGATTGTGATGTCACAATGGCTATGAATTCAAGATTTGTTTATGATATCAACGTACGGCCCACATCTGAAAGAGAATGATGAGATCACAGAAAAGGCATTCATAATGTGTCTATGATGTCATAATAACAATGTGAAGTTATAATTCTATCATATCATTTTAGTTTTGTGATTTCACAATGAGCACACAGTGTCAAAATGACAATGTGATGTCACAATTATGATAATCTCACAAACTGTTTTTGATGTTAAAATGTCATGTCTGATTCTCAATTAATAGTTCACAGTGGGGATTTGGGTACACAAATGGACTGTGATGTCACAAAGCTATGTATTTTTTTCAACGGATATAAGAGGTCATAATAGATTTGGGAGGTCACAATGGGATCCTGGTGTCAAAAGAGCAATGTGATGTCACAATGGGTTTGTGATGTCACAGTGGTGATGAGGTCACAATGGGTTAGTTATTTCACAAGTTTGTAATATCACAATTATTTGTTCAATTTCAATTGCTCCTAGTGCACCATGAAGACACTGTAATAACCATCAGTGCCCCTATAATCCACGGGAACAGATAGTCATCATGGCCTCCTGGTCTGGACCACTAGAGAGGGGAGTGCATGCCGTTGGAGGGGGCAGGACATGCTGCTGAAGGAGATAGGATGTCAAGCCTCACATGGTGGGCTGCCAAGAAGTGATTGTGCATGGACATTTGGGAAGTGATGATTGAAAATTGTTATGCAAGAAACATATTGCAGTGGGGGAAAGGTACAGCCTATACTTAGGCTGCATGTTCAGAGCAACAGAAGGGGAGAGAAAAAGGGGAAAGGCCTGGAAGAAAAGAAGTGATGAGACTGCAAGAGGGTAAAGACCTGGGAGGAGAGGAAATTGATGGAGAGCAGGAGGTGAAGGATGGCAGCTGACCATCTGGATAAGGCAGGGCAGGCCTATCAAGAGTAGAGCAGCCTGAAGAAAAGAAAGGAATGGTCGCAGGAAAAAATGGAAAGACCTGAAATATAGGACAGGTCTGAAAAGGAGGATGAAGAGAAAGTAAAAAGCCTTGTCTTTTGAAGTGTGTAACTTTAGAGATCATTATTTTGTGGGTTGGTTGTTTGAAGACTAGTTAACAAATGGCTGGGCTGCTCTTTGGATGTCTGAGGGTTCATGGTTGAGGCTGCAATTAGCTCTGGGCATGCAGCCCAGGTCAAGGTAGTCGCTTGTTACAAAATTTCTGAGGACAAGACAGATTTGTGATGTTACATTGCATTAATGATATCACATTATCAATATGAGGTCACAAAAGGATTGTAATGTCACAAGGGTGATGTGGGCACAATGGGTTTCTGAAATCAACCGATATGCCACTTTTGAGATAGAATGAAATCACAGAATAGGCAATCACATTGTCTCTATGACTTCACAATGAAAATGTGATGTCATGATGCTATCATGTCATTGTCATTTTGGGATGTCACAATGGGCCGATGGTATCATTACAACAATGTGATCTCATTCTGGAGATGATGTCACAAAGCATTTGTAATGATACAATGGCATGTCTGATGTCAGTTGTCTTTTGTTCACAATGAGGATATGGTTACCCAAAGGACTGTGATGTCACAAACACCATGTGCTTTTTCAAAGGTGCTAAGAAGTCACAACCGGTTTGGGATGTCACAAGGTGATCTTAATATCACTGTGGCAATCTGATTTCACAATGGGTTTGTGATGTCCCAGTGGTGATAAGATTACACTTGGCACAACTGTATTGAGTCTTAACAGGTTTGTGATGTCACAATGTGACTCAGTGGTCATGACATCTGGCAGTGTGATGTCACAGTGGTCATGATGTCACAGTGCATTTCTGGTATCACATGTCATACCTGAAGTATTATGAGTTAAAAAATTTATGAGGTCAGAGAGGCCAGAGATCACACTGGCAGCATGTCAAAACATTTATGAGGATAGGACAGTTTTGTGATATCACAGTGTGTTAGTGATATCATAATGGCAATATGGTGTCATCAAGGTATTGTGATATCATAATGGTTATGTTGTAACAATGTCTTTCTGATATCAACCCACCTGCCACATTTGAAATAGAATGAAATCACAGAATAGGCATTCCAATGTATCTGTGATATCACAATGACCATTTGATGTCATAATGCTATGATGTCATTGCTGTTTTATAATGTCATGATGGGCTGATGTTATAATGACAATGTGCAGTTACAATGGTGATGATGTCACAGAGGTTATGCGATGTTAAAATGGCATGTCTGATCTCAATAGTCATTAGCTCAATATGAGGATATGGGTACACAAAGGGCCGGTGATGTCACAAAAGCCATGCTTTCTTTCAAAACTTCTGAGGTCATAATAGGATTGGGATGTCACAATGTGATCATAGTGGCACAATTGCAATGTAATATCACAATGAGTTTGTGATATCACCGCAGTGATGAGGTCACAATGGGTTATTGATGTCTCATCAAGTTTGTAATATAACAATGACATATACAATTTCAATTGCTTCTAATTCACTATGAGGATAATGTAATAACCAGTAGAGCCAGAATTATCTGTGGGAGCCGATAACCATAGTAAATTCTTGGCCTGGCCCACCAGAGAGTGTGGGGAATGCCACCAAATGTGGAGGTGTCAAGCTTCACATAGTGAGCTGTCAAGAAGTGATTGAGCATTGGGCTTGGGAAGTGATGGTTAGACAGAAGACCCATTGGAGTGAGGAGGGATAAAACCTATATATAGGTTGCATTTTCAGAGCACTGGAAGGGGAGATAAAAATGGGAGCTACCAGGATGGAAGTAAGTGGTGAGATAGCAGGAAGGGAAAAACCCGAGAAGAGAGGAAGTTGAGGGAGAGCAGAAAGTTGGAAAGTGGTCACTGGGGCAGAGTAGGGCAGGCCTGTGGAGAGTGGAAAGGCCTGAAGAGAAGAAGGAAGTGGTGGAAGGGAAAAAGGGAAAGACTAGGAAGGAAGGACAGGTCTGTAGCGAAGGAGGGAAGAATGGAAAAGTAAAAAGCCTTGCCCATTGAGGTTTGGCACTTTGGAGATGATAGTTTTTTGGCTGTTGGTTTGCAGACCAATTAAGAAAGGGTCTGGCTGCCCATTGGAGGTCTGAGGTTTGGTGGTCAAGGCTGCTCTTGGTCCTGGGTATCCAGTCCAGGATAAAGTAATCCCAGTCCCCTTTCTAGTGTAAACTAGTTCATTTTATTAAATGTGTCTCGATCGTTTTTCTCCTTGCCTTAGAGGTCATAAGTACACGAGTTCACAGAAAGAGCTTGAAGTCTCAAAGGCCATGAATTTTCTAAGATGTGATGTGGCCATAATAGGTTTGTAAAAACACAATGGGATAGTGATATCACAACGGCAATACACAATATCATGTCAAAATAATGCCACAATTAGTTGTTGATGCCATTCGTATGATGAGGTCATGAAAAACTGGACAATACTGATCAGGTTAATATTATAGTTACTAACTGCTTGTTTTGCTTCTGTAATTTGCTTTTTGCTAAATAAGTAATTTCGTGTTGCTTGAACCTCGACTCACTGCAGATAAAAAGGGCTTGATGGAGCAATTCTCTGAACCACAGATGGTTCTGGTCTGTTACACAAACACAGGATATCAGCACAGATGGTGCCTAACAGCACAGATGCCTTATCAGAACAGTTGGTGCCTTAAAACCACAGGTGGTGCCTTATCAGCACAGTTGGTGTCTTATCATCACAGCTGGTGCCTTATCAGCACAGATTGTGCCTTATCAGCATATCTGAAATGCCAGAAAGCCCCTTCTGGGCTCTGGAGATCACTATCTTAGTCAAGAGCACCTGCAGGTTAGCAAGTAGCACTGGAGTTTACCTAGTATATCCCACCAATCAGTTTAAAGCACATCGGCTCTTAAACCACCCAATCCCCTGTCCCTTATACTTTCCTCCTCTGTAATACGCCAATCATATGCTAAAGTAATGTTATGATTTTTCCGCCATGTGTGATGATTTGTTACAAAATGTTATTATGTGTGATAAGTCTCTGCCCTACCTCAAGAAGTATATAAAAATTTTGTAACCCAAGCCTCGGGGCCTCTTAGCATCACCGGTTACCGAGTGCACGGAGAACCAAGCCTGGGCTTGCCAATAAATGACTCTTTGCTGATTGCATTGGTCGCAGTCTCTGGTGATCTCTTCGGGGGATCCCGAGTCGCGGGGATCACTTCAGTCACAATAAGTTTGCGATGTCACAATGGGTTCATGATGTCAGAGTGGCATGGCAGATCTCAATTTTCATTAATTGGCAATGAATATATGAGTTTAAAAAGGGACTGTACTGTCTCCAAAGGCATGTGTTATCACAAACATGATGCCATTCTAACAGATTTGTGATGTCACAATGTGACACAATGGTCATGACATCGGGCAGTATGATGTCACAGGGGATTTCTGACATCACATGTCATACCAGAAATATGATATTGAAAACAGATTATGAGCTCAAAAAGGGCCTAATATGTGACAATGGCAGCATGTTACAAAACTTATAAGGACAGGATTGGTTTGTGATGGCACAGCAGGTTAATGATATCACAATGGTAATGTAATGTCACAAAGGATTGTGATATCACAATTATTATATGGTCAAAATGGATTTCTGAAATAGAATGAATTCACAGATAGGCCTTCATGCTGTTATGTCTATGAAGTAACAATGACACTGTGATTTATAATGCTGTGATGCCATTGTTGTTTGGTGATGTCACAATGAGCTGATGGTGTCATAATGACAATTTGATGTCACTGCTGATTTATGATGTTACAATGGTTATGAGGTCACATTATGTTTCTTTTATAACACACATGTCAAATTTGAATTAGTATGAAAAAGCTGGGCACCGGTGGCTCACACCTGTAATCCTAGCTACTCAGGAGGCTAAGATCTGAGGATCACAGTTCAAACCCACCTCAGACAGGAAAGTCCATAAGACTCTTATCTCCAATAAAAACTCGTAGAAAACCAGAACTGGTGCTGTGGTTCAAGCGATAGAGTGCTCGCCTAGAGCTGAAAAGCAGGGACAGCACCCAAACCCAGAGTTCAAGCCCCACAACCAAAAAAAAAATTAGAAACAGGCATTCACAATCTGTCTATAACATCACAATGACAATGTGATCTCATAATGCTATCTTGTTGTAGTTTTGTGATGTCAAAAGTAGTTGATGTTGTCCTAATGAGAATGTTGTCACACTGGTGATGTCATAAAGGTTTCTTGATGTTACAATGGCATGTCTGATATCAATTGTCAATTCATAATGAAGGTATAGTTACACAAAAGGACTGTGATGTCACAAAGGCCATATGTTTTTTCAAAGGTGCTAAGAGATCCTAATAGGTTTGGGATGTCACAATGTGATAGTGATGTCAAATGGCTATGAAAGCTCACAATAGGTTTGTGATGTCACATTGGTGGTGAAATCAAATAGTTTTGTGAAGTCACATCTCATAATCACATGTCCAATTTCAGTTGCTACTATTTCACAATGAGGAGATGAGTTCACAGAAGAAGACTGAAGTATAAAAGGCCAGGAATTTTCTAAAACTCTATGAAGACATAGCAGGTTTTTGAAAACACAATGGCACAGTGATATCACGATGGCAATGTGATGTTTCAATATGATGACTTGATAATGTTTTGATATCACAATTGGTGATGCCACACTGGTGATGAGTTTACAAGAGGTGTGTGATGTCACAATGGGTTGGTGATATCAAAATGACACATGTGATCTCAATTGTCAACTCACAATAAGTATATTAGCTCACAAAGGGACTGTGATGTCTCTAAAGGCATGTGTTGTCTCAAAAGTGATGCACTTTTAACAGGTGTGTGTTGTCAGAAAGTGACAAAATGCTCATAACATCTATCAGAGTGATGTCACCATGATCTAGATGTCACACTGGATTCGGGTATCACATTTCATACCTGGATTGAGTATGAAAAGATTGGAATTTCACAGTAGGTTAAGGATATCACTATGGAAATGTAGGGTCACAAAGGGATTGTGTTACCACAATGGCTATTAGATCACAATGTGTTTCTACTACAATAGGTTTGTGCTGTCACAATTGGTTGGAAATGTCACAATGGTATGCCAGTTCTCAAATGTCATTAATTCACAATGAAGATATGAGTTCGCAAAGGGTCTGTGTTGTCTCCAAAGTCATGTGTTGGCACAAATGTGATGAAGTCCTAACAGATTTATGAGTTCACAATGTGACACCATGGTCTTGATGTCTATCAATGTGATGTCACAATGTTCATAATGTCAGAGTCAATTTCTGATATGATATGTCATACCTGAATTATTATGAGTTTGAAAACAGAATATAAGCTTGCAAAAGGCCTAAAATATCCTACTGTCAGCATATCACACAAGTTATGACTGAAATCATATTGTTTGGAGCTTAAGATTCTTTCTTTGAAATTGTATCCTCATTGTGAATTAGTAGAAATTGAAATTGGACCTGTTATTGTAATATTGAAAACTCATGTGACATCACAA
This sequence comes from Dipodomys spectabilis, assembly GCF_019054845.1. Taxonomy (NCBI): domain Eukaryota; kingdom Metazoa; phylum Chordata; class Mammalia; order Rodentia; family Heteromyidae; genus Dipodomys; species Dipodomys spectabilis. The sequence continues at coordinate 2,748,733 of NW_024871000.1, forward strand.
ACTCATTGTGACCTCATCACCACTGTGACATCACAAACCCATTGTGACATCCCGTTGTTGTTGTGCCTTCACAATCACATTGTGACATCATAAAGCAATTGTGAACTCTTAGCACCTTTACAAAACACACGACCTCTGTGGCATTACAGACCCTTTGTGTACCCATATCCTCATAGTGAACTAATGAAAATTGTGATCACACATAGCATCATATCATCACAAATACTTTGTGCAATAATTATGACTGTGAAATCACATCATCATGACACTATCATCTCAGTGTGACAACACCAAACCCCAATGACACCATACCAATTTTTTCTTCTGTGCATTTTTTATTGTAAGTATAGTGTACAGAGGGATTACAGTAATGAGTACATATCCTATCAAACATTGCTGCCTTGACAACACATTGTCACTTTGATGTCATAGACCCATTGTGAATGCCTGTTCTTTGATTTATTTCTATTACAAATGTGCCATGTGGGTTGATATCAGGAAACCATTGTGAACTCATAACCTTTGTCACATCAAAATCTCTTTGTTACATCACATTGCCTTTGTTATATCACTAACCTATTGTGACATCAAATACCTCTCCTGTCCTCATAACTTTTGTGATATGCCATTGTGATATTTTAGGCCCTTTGTGAGTTGAAAATCTCTGTTTGATCTCATATTTCAGATATGATATCAGATATCTAAAATCCAGTGTAACATCATGATATCACACCACTGGACATCATAACCATGGTGTCACTTTGTGACATCTCAGACCTATTAGTTCTTTAACTCTTTGACTATATATACTTTGGTGACATCAGAATCCCTTCCCAAAATCATATACTTATGGTGAGTTAATGACAATTGAGATCAACCCACATGCCACATTTCAAATACTATGAAATCACAGATTAGGCATTCATAATATGACTATGATGTCACAGCGACATAAGGGAAAATGCTATAATGTCATTGTCATTTTGTGATGTCACCATTAGCTAAAGATATCATAACAACAGTGTGATTTTACACTGGTTAAGACATCACACAGGATTCATAATGTTACAATGGTTATGATCACAATGTGTTTCTGATATCAACTGATATGCTACATTTGAAATAGAATGAAATCACAGGATATACATTCACAATGTGTCTATGACAGCAAAATGGCAATGTGATGTCATAATGCTATGATGTCACTATAGCTTGTCATAATTACAATCTGATGTCACACTGGTGATGATGTCACAAAGGGATTGTGATGTCACAATGGCATGTCAGATCTTAATTGCCATTAGTTTACAGTGAGGTTTCTGTTGTCAAAAGTGTTAATGATATAAAAATGGGTAAGTGATGTCAAACTAGTTTGTAATATCACATCTTATTTCAAATTTCAATTGCTACAAGTTCACAATGATACAAGTTCAAAGAAGGAACTTGATGTCCCAAAGGCCAGAAATGTTCTAAGATGTGATGAGGTCATAATAGGTTTGTAAAAACAATTGCAATATGATGTCAAATTATGATGTAAGAATGTTGTTATGTCACAATTAGTTGGTGATGCCATAATAGTGATGATTTCAAAATAGTTTTGTGATGTCGCAGTAGTTTGTGATGTGACAATATCATTCCAGACCTCAATTGTCCCTAACTCACAGTGAGTATATAAGTTTAGAATGGGATTGTGAGGATTCCAGAGGCATTTGTTGGCACAAAAGTGATGAAGTCAGAACACATTTGTGATGTGACAATGTGACACAATGGTCATTACATCTAGCAGTGTGATGTCACAATACTCATGATGTCACAGTATATTTCTAATATTTCATGTCATATCTGAAACAATATGATGTCAAAAATAGTGAGCTCTCATGGGCCTAACATAACACAGTGGCAACATGTCACAAAACTTATGAGGACAGGACATGTTTGATTTGTCACAGTTGTTTAGAGATATCACAATGGCAATGTTACGTCACAAAGGGATTGTGATGTCACAATGGTTATGAAGTCAAAATGTGGTTTTGATATGAACCCACATGCCACATTTGAAATATAATGAGATCACATGATAGGCACTGATAATGTATATATGATGTCACAATGAAAATGTGATGTCATAGTGGTATGATGTCATTACAGAATTGTGATGTCACAATGAGATGATGTTGTTATAATGACAATGTGATGTCACACCGATGATAATATTGTAAATGCTTTGTTATATTGTAATGGCATATCTAATCTCAATTGACATTTCACAATGAGGATATGGATACACAAAGGGACTGTGGTGTCACAAAGGCCATGTGGTTTTTCAAAGGTGCTAAAGATGTCATAATTGGTTTGGGAGCTCTCAAGGAGATTGTAATGTCAAAACAGCAATGTGATATCACAATGGCTTTGTGATGTCACATTGGTGATGAGGTCACAATGGACAGGAGAGGTTTGTAATGTCACAACAGGTTAATGTTATCACAATGGCACTGTGATATCAGAAAGGGATTTTTCTTACAATGGTTTTGAGGTCACAATGGATTTCTGATACCCACCAATATTGCTTGCTTGAAATAGAATGAAATCACAGAATAGGCATTCACAATATGTGTACAATGTCACTATGACATATGATGTCATAATAGTATGATATTTAAGTTTATTCATGTCAAAATGGCATGTCTAATTTTACTGGTCATTAGATTACCATGAGGATCCCAGAGGTTGCTATGTGCTTAGTCTTTCAAAAGGTGCATCATGCTGAGTCCATTACATAGGGTTCTTTGTGCTATTTTTTTTAAAGTGTGCTGTGTGCTGACATCCCAAAGGGTGCTATGATCTGAGTCCTTGAGAGGGAGTTATCCCTGACAATCAGACACACACACACACACACACACACACACAAACACAAACACAGAGGGTCATCATGCACTTGCTTGGTGTGTGGGGTGGATGGAGAAGAGTCTCTCCCAGTGGTTGGGCTGAGGGGAAATTTGATCCCCCCAGGCAGCTGCTGGGGTTGGGGGTAAGCCCTGAGCTGAGATGAGGCTGCTTTTTCCATGGCCTGGTAGCCTTAGGGCAGAGACAAGGCAGCACAAGGCCAGGGATAGAGGGCTTGGCCGAGGGGGTAGGGGGAGTGACCGAGGGGAGGATAGGGCATGGCAGAGGGGGCACATATCTGCTGTAGCCAGGGGCAGGCTGGAACACTTGTGCAGTGGGGGCGGGGCAACACGGCAGAGAATTGGGGGCAGAGAGAGAGAAGGGCAGACACATGCACCAGGCCAGGCGGCGTCAATGGCTGGCCTCTGCTGCTGTAGGTACATGGGTCTGGGCAAAGAGCACAGAGCACACAAAGCCAGCACAGCAGGCACATCCCTTGCACAGCCCCAGGGAGTCTCAGAAGCCACATAGACCCTGAGCCTGAGGTCCCTGTGTTGGGAGCTCAGCTGGGGCTGGGGGGCACTCAGCCCCACAACCTGCCTGCCACTGCCCCAGTCCCCTCTCCTGCCCTCCCAAGGCATTGCATTTCAAATATGTCACTGCTTGCTCAGACCCATGGTGCCTCTTGGAGTCATCTAGCAATGGTGCGCCCCAGGCTGGCTTGGGACCCTGACCAAGTCCCGGGCCCCATTCCTTTGCTCTGGGCCTGAGCATCCACCATGATGCTGCCATTGTTGTCCGCTGCACCCAGTACCACAGCCTACAGCTTCTCCCAGCAGCACATGTGGGTGGCCGCCCCACGAGCTCGAACCTTGTGTCCTACCTGAACACCCCCCTCCTCACTGTGGAACCAGACCCACTACTCCAGCCTCCCCGCTCGCATCCCCGCCATGCCTCCTCAGTGCCAGGAAGGCCAGCCCTGGCTCTGCCAAAAATGTGCCCCAAGGGTGGGGGTTGGTGGACCCAGGGATTCCACCCCCATTCCTAGTGGTCAGAGTGCCAGGAAATGAGGAGATGCAGGTTTGGGTGAGAAAGGGGCACCACCGAGCCCCTGGCCTGGAGCAGTGAGAGACCCACAGCCCCACATCTGCACCTTTCCTCTCCCTGGTGGGAGCCTGGTGGTTTTAGTCAGAGGTGGGTTGCAGCAGCTCCACACCTGCCTTCTTGGGTCTTTTGCTTTTTTCTTGGGTGGGGGTGTTGGATGCAGAAGATAGGACCCCCTTGCTGTGTGAGTCCTTGACCTCTGTTCTCAGTCTCCCTTTCATGTGAGGAGGGACCCAGAAAAGCCCACTAGGGAGGTGAGGTCACTGGGGGTAAGATAGAAGGTGAATATCTGGGAGGAACACACTCCTCCATCACACATATAGCCAGCATGACCCCTCCACCCCAGCTGTCAACAGTAATCATAGGGTTATCACATTTCCCAGCTCTGCCAGCATCTGTTGGTGCTCCCAGTCCATCTGGTCTCCTTGTCCTCCCCAATAATCCACACAGTTGCCCAGAAGTACCTAAGCTGGAAGTAGGGAGTACTTCCATGTATGTAGCCTTTAAGACCCCATCCATTTCCTCAACACCGCCCCACTCCAGGTCAGACACCCCCTGGGGACCCCATGACCCCCTGCTTGTTTTCAATCCTGCCTCTGAGGACCACTTCTCTGAGGATTCCTTCACCGCACATCCTGGCCTAGGGTTTTGGTGAAAGAGGAGTTAAGGCCGGTTGTTCCCAAGGGGAAGGGTCTGGCCCTGGAGAAGGTGAGAGGTGAGGTGGTGCTGTGTCATTAGAGTGGTGCTCCCCTTGGGTGGAAGCCCTTGGTTCTGACAAGGGAATGGGGAATTGGAACCTGCATGCTCTAGTTTGTACATTGTCCCCCATGAGGAAACAACAAACTTAGGAGAGGCACTACTCTGAGTCTGTGTGAGTGTGTGTGTGTGTGTGTGTGAGAGAGAGAGAGAGAGAGAGAGAAAGAGACCGAGAGAGAGAGAGACCATGAAAGAGAGAGAGAGAGACTGAAAGAGAGAGAGAGAGAGACCATCAAAGAGAGAGAGAGAGAGACAGACAGACAGACAGACAGAGAGAGAGAGATCATCTTTCTCCTTGTACAGCCTGACTGTACTCAGGTGAGTGATCATTTGGCAAATTGCAGGTGCTGTATGGAAGAGTCTTCTGTCACTGTTCTGGATGTGTGTGTGTGTGTGTGTGTGTGTGTGTGTGTGTGTGTGTGTGTGTGTATGTGTGTGTGTGTGTTAAGAGAGCAGGGAGATGAGATCAATGAAAATATATTTACATCATCATGTCTAAAAACAGCAAAAGCATTTTATTTCTCTCTCTGTGTGTATTTGTTTTTGTTCTTTCTTTCATCAATACCAAGTATGAGCCCAGCCACAATCTTTGTTTTCTCCTTCACAGTTTCATGGCTCCTTTATGGAAAATTTCAGTAGATATTCCTTTCCTCCCCTTTCCACCTCTTTCTTCCCCATTTCCTATAGCCCACAGTATATGCTGGGCCTGCATGTGCCTCCCCTAGGAGACCTGTGTGAACCCTGGACTAGAGTGGACACCTGTCTTTCTATCCCCAGCCAGAAGTTTGGTGAGGCGAGTGTGACCACAGCCACAATCTTCCAGCCAGACACTCTGCTCTCGTGTGTATAGTTGGAGCTAACTCAAGGGTTGAGAATGTGTCTGCCAAACATAATTAGGTAATGAGATGGGAGAGAAGGCAGGGCAGGGTCTTTGAAGCTATGAGGTTTTGGGGGCTTGCGTACAGTGTGACATGGCAGATGGTTCACCATGACGGAGGATGAGAGGGGAACCTTACCTAGGGCATTCATGATCTCTGTGGGCATCTGGGCACAGGGCTCCATGCCCCTATTGGTGGCGTGTATTCCCTCCCACGGCAGTGCACCAGTAGTCAATCCTCCCTGGAGTCCTGCAGACTCCAATCTGTGTCCTGCTTGAGCCATTTCCAGCTGGATAGTGGTAGGCAAGTCCATTCCCCCTACTGGAGCCCACTCAGTATCAGGACATGTCAGTTAGCTAGGGCTCACTGAATGCCAGTTTCTGTAACCTGCTGTAGGCTGTCTGGAAGGGAAAGGGGACCATTGACTTTGGAAACTTTTAAGTTTGATTGGGATAAATTAAATGCCACATTTTCCAGGGTTTTTGTTGTTGTTCTTGTTTAAGCTGGCAATTTCCACTAACGCCTGGAATTATGGGTCAAATTAGATGGACCATTTCAGCCACCAAACAATGACATTCAAAGCTGCACAGGCAGAGTTCACAAGCCATATTGTATCCTGCTTTGAACATTGTGCCTTCACTGCCTTTCTCCATCAGCTGCTGAATCTCTTCCTGCTCTCTTTAGGGTGACCACCACAGTGGAGGGCATTGTGGGGAGCAGAGATTGTGGCCTCACCATCCCCAGCCTGCCAGCTGCGAATAGAGACAATACCCAGCACCTACACTGGACGCTGGGAGATTCAGAGGCCCCAGGCTGCCTCAAGGATCTTTTATCTGCAGCATGAAACTTGGGGGCCGGATGTGGTAGACCATCCCGGCTGGTCCCAGGGGGAGGAGAGGAGGCCCCTTGAGCTAGACGTTCAGCTCATGACAACCTCGTTCACACCTGAGTGGGGAATTGAGTACCACAGAACTGATCAGCCACTAGGCAGAGATCTTTGAGAAGATAGGCATCCCAGAAGGCCCAGAATCCAGCGAGTATATTGTGGCTCATATCCTCAGAGTCAAAACAGTTAAGTGCGAGGTCACCAGGAGGGCATGAAGAGGGAGGAGGGAGAACTGTGGGAGAGCTATATGAGGCTTCATCTCCCCTCCCCCACAGAGGATACTTACCTGAATCAGATGGGACTTTTCTGTAGTATTGTCATAGACAGATGCTCATTTATTTATCTAACAAACTATTATAGTGTGTGCCAGGGTCTGGGGGGGTCATAGACAATGAAGGTTCCAGGACTGGTTCCAAAGCACTGGGCTCTGAGCAGGGTTGCTTCTTTAATAATACTCACAACACAGGAACATTCCTGGGATAGATCAGCCCTTTTTATCTTCCCAAGAGAGAGGGACCTAGAGCCTCCCAACCCCCCCAGTCTCCGTCCCTTGACCAAGAAACCCTTTGGTTCCCATATCATGTGGTTGGATAACTAGACCTCACCTCACTGCCCAGTGGTTAGGCAGGACTGTGAGAGATCCTGAGGCTTTGATAATGTCAGAGGATCCTCAGTATGAGACTGTACTTTAACTTCCTAACTTGGTGCATTGTCAGTCCCATCTAAGACTACCATGATGTAGGACATAGAATCTAGTGAATCAGATCAGGATGGGGTCTGTTCTTGGAGGCTTGAATATTATGTGTGAGCTTTGAGCTTCCGTGTGCCAACCTGCTTCCTTTTCTTGGGTGGGTCTATGCTAGATAAAGCTTGAAACTAGGGTGTGGTCTTGTATTTTATGCTATAAGATATCACTCTACCATTTGAGCCACAGCTCCACTTCCAGATTTTTTTTGGGTGTTTAATTGGAAATAAAGAGTTCGCATGGACTTTGCTGCCAAGGGCAGCATCCATCGGTGCAGTCCTCAGATCTTGGTTTTCCGAGGGGATAGGATTCAAAACCTTGGAAAAATATCTTTGGATACTCATGGCTGTTATTCCTAGGTACTCAAGAGCTGAGATCTGAGGATTACAGTTCAAAGCCAGCCTGGACAGGAAAGACCCTGAGACTCTTATCTCCAACAAACCAACAGAAAACCGGAGATGGTGCTGTGGCTCAAGTAGTAGTGTGCTCGCAATGAGATGAAGAGCACAGGGACAGCACCCAGGCCCAGAGTTAAAGCCTCACAACCGAAAGAAAAGAAAGAAAGTAAAACATCTTTGCCTATAAAGATGTGGAGGTGTGTGTAGGGGTGCTGTGTTTGAGAGACTAGGTGCTGGCCTCATTGTACAGACATTTCTAAGAACTCCCCAAGTTTGTCCTAGTTTGAAACCACATTAGAATGGGCGGTGCCTTATGAAGAACTCAAGAAGAGGAGACCCGTGGCAGGCAGAGTGGGCTAATGGTTCAGGAGTGGGATTGATGTGTCTGTATTCTCTCCATTGAAGGATAGATTTGGATGCTGGATGTCAAAGACTGAAGTCAAGTGTTGCAAGAAGTATGTGGCCTGATGAATTGAGTTTCCTCTGGGTATATGAAGGTGGTTGAAGCCTGGTGCTGCTGGTGGCTGACAACTGTCATCCTAGATACTCATAAAGTTGAATTGTAAAGACCACGGTTCAAAGCCAGCTTGGGCAGGAAAGTCTGTGATAATTGATAGCCAATGAACCATCAGAAAACAGGAAGTGGTGCTGTGGCTCAAGTGGTAGAGTGCACAACTTCAGCTGAAGAGCTGAGTGAGAGCACCCTGGCCCAGAGTTCAAACCCCATGATCAACAATAAACAAAGAGGTAGCTGAGTTTTCCACATACCAATGTATACGGTAGGAAATTACATGCTGGGTTATGAGACATTACAGGTATATGAGAGGCTCAATGTTGTGTCTACAGTTGGTGTGTGTATGATAGTGCCATCTTCTCATGGGTCGGATGTGATCCTAATGGACAGAGTTCATGGTTCTGTTCTCAGGAACTGCTGAGGCCTTGGAATGTCCATGTGTGTGTGTGTGTGTGTGTGTGTGTGTGTGTGTGTGTGTGTGTGTGTGTGTGTGTGAGTAATTTTCCCTTGTCTTTCTCTGTCCCCTTCCTGGGTGCCTGTCTGCCTCTTCCTGACCTGAGATGGTGCCCCTCCTCCACGTCAACCTTGACTTTAGCCCCCTATCCGGGTCTACAATGAGTGCGAAATGGCCAGAGGCCTGTGTTCCAGCTTTTCTCTGGGGCACAAGTCTGGCTGTCCAAATATTTGGCCGGCCCCAGGGAATTCTGGGACAACAGTGCTAGCTGGTTTCCTCTGCCTCAGAAGGAGGGCTTCAGTCACAGGATGTCCTGTCCTTTTCCTCAGCTGGTCCACTGCACATCCCTCTAAACAGGCTGGCAGTGGAGTAGGGAATGGGGGGTTGCTGGTGGTTCTGGCCAACTCGAGCGTGACAGCTGACTGAAGACCACCCAAGCAAGGGGATCCAGGACGACATGGAAGGTGAGGCCAAGATGGCTTGGAAGTATTGGTCAGTGTCTAGGAAATGTAAACAAACTTTATCACAGGAAAGTCTGTCTTCCAGCCCTGGCTGGGACTCTCTGGTCCTTCTAGACAATTCCAGATGCCCAGAATACAGAGGCACAGACTTTAGATTCCAGGGCCTGGGAACTGGGGGATGAGAGACTGGTATGGCCAATACCTCAAAGTTCTGGGGCATTAGCTTGACCTGGCTCTGTCCCCCTTGTGTATGTTCACCCAGTGTTGGCCACACACCGGCCACTTGTAGCAGTGCTGTGGAAATGGCAGGAGTGGAAGTGAGATTTAGTATTACCAAAATCTGGATTTATCGGCTGTGGGGCTGGCAAAGGGTGTCTAAAAAAAATATTAGAGCTGGAGCTCAGGGCCTAGGCACTGTCCCTGAGCTTCCTTTGCTCCAAGCTAACATTCTACCACTTGAACCACAGCTCAACTTTCATCTTTTTTAGTAGTTTAGTGGAAATAAGTGTTTCATGGACTTTCCTGCCTGGGCTGGCTTCAAGCTGCCATCGTAAGATCTCAGCCTAGAGTAGCTAGGATTGCTGATATGAGCCACTGGCACATAACAAGGATGTTAGAGTATGTGAGTGTGTGTATGTGTTTATGTTTTTACCGGGACTTGAACTCAAAGCCTAGATGCTATCCTTTAGCTTGTTTGCTCAAGGTTGGTGTTCTACCACATGAACTACAGAAGCACTGCTTCCCAGCTTTTTGGTGATTCATTGGAGATATGAGTCTGCCCAGGCCAGCTTTGAATCCTGATTGATTTTCAGGTCTCAGCCTTGAGTAGTTAGGCTGCCAGGTATGAACCACTGGCGCCCAGCTGATAATGGCCTTTCTCCACATTGGACTGGGTACTCCTGAAAGGTTTTCCTTATTTTTTCTGTGCCAGTACCAGGGCTTGAACTCAGGGTATGGTCTCTGATCTCTTAACTTTTTCCCTCAAGGCTGGCACTCTAACACTTGACCCACAGCTCCATTTCTGGTTTTTGGTAGTTCATTGGCATGAAGAGTCTCACTAACTTTCCTCCCCTGAGCTGAGTTTGACCCATGACCTCTCATCTCAGTCTCATTCATGGAGTAAGAAGCCACTTTTGAAACATTTTTTTTCCTGAAAAAAAGCCCTGGGTCTCAGTATGATGTATAGTCCATATGCAAATATATCCTATGTGATAGGATGTAATAAATGAAATGTTGTATGTGTAATAATACTAAATAAATAAGGATAATAAACGCTATACTCACTTTTCCAGTGCTGGCACTTCAATTCAGGCCCTGGGAACTGGTCTGAATTTCTTGTCTTCAAGGACAGTGAGCTTCCTCTTCACCTACAGTGCCACAGAGTTACCCAGACCCTGATTTCAAATACAGGCCTGCCAGAAAAATGTTGCAAATTCCAAGCCAGGGCTTTTAATTTATTTTTAATTTATTTTTTTGGCCAAGCATGGGGCTTGAACTCAGGTCTTGGCATCTCTACCACAGCTGGCCCTGTATTATTAAGACCCAAGTTCAAATATCGGGGTTGGCAAAAATAAAAAGGAGAAGGTTAAAACGGAGAACTTCAGGAAGGTGGTTTTACATTTTTTCCCCTTGCATTGTGACCATCCTGGGTCTAAATAACAAGGCCGAAAAGTGCACATGACCTTTCATGCTGATGTTTGGCTGGCTATTAGGGAAGCAATAGCTGAAACTTCAAATTAGGCCTGGAGGTTGAGTCCCGGGACTGCCACTAAGGATTGGTGGGAGATTCTAAGAAATGCATTGCAATATGCATCCATACAAATGTTACAAAAGTAACAATTAAATTAGTACTTAGTGTATGAGTATAATATAAAATTATACACAACAATTACACTACATTGACTAATGTTCAATTAATACTTTATTATGTATTCAACCATGATATTTAAAAATGGAAGGAATAATTTGATTGTCAACAATTGGTAGTAATATATGTAATTTCATAATATACAGACATGTTTCTCTTGTTTTATATATATATATATATATGCCAATCTACACCTTTATGTGTTTATACACTTGTCACTAATGGGGCTCAATGGTATAGTGATGGCTAGTACATCCAAACCCTGGATTCGATTCCTCACTACCAGATGCACATAAAAATCAGGAAGTCGTGCTGTCGCTCAAGAAGTCAGGCACTAGCTTTGAGCATAAAACCTTAGGGACTGTGTCTAGACCCTTACTCAAGACCCAGAATAGGTACCAAAAAATATTGAATGTTGTGACAGCAACTCTCTATGGATAGGACTTCAAATACCTCATCACAGAGCAAGCCGGGAGTCTGGTGCTGACAGCTGCCATCTAACCTGACTTAGCCAGAGGTATATCACTGCAACCCAGCTCCACGGAACCAGATGCTGCTGGCTTGCTCACCCCTGTCATCCAAGATACTCAGGGGCTGAGATCTGACACTGATGGTTTTAAAACCCAGTCCTAGCAGAAGATATGTGAAAGTCTGAGATGTGGGTCAAAGTGGTAGAGCTCTAGCCTCGAGCAAAAGATCTTAGGACAGTACTCCCAACATTTTAGTGCAATCCCTGTGGCTGACTACTCCCCTCCAAAAAACATTCCTCTGAATCATTAGATGTTAACTTTGTGCAGTTTGTGATTTGTTTCTGAAAGAATGGTGATACTGATGAAAGCACCATAATACTAATGACAGCTTGTGGGATATAACTATGTGATGAGTCCTTCCTAAGGTGCTGAGTACTTCACGGGGTGCTGTGTGCTGAGTCCTGTACAGAATGCTATGTGCTGAGTCCTTCACAGGGTGCAGTGTGCTGAGTCCTGCATTGGGTGCTGAGTGCTAAGACTTTCACAGGATGCCTTGTACTGAGTCCTGTAAAGAGTGATATTTGTTTTGTCCTTCAAAGGCTGCATTCTTTCATTTTATTCTTGTAAGAGCTCCACAACTGAGATGATTATGCAGACAAGAATATTGAGGTTCAGATATGTCCACATGGCAGGGACAAAATTATGTATTACTGAAGACTCATGAGTTGCCTACTGAAGACAATTGTTTGTTTTTTTTTCTCTGTCATGAACCTTGAACTCAGAGGCTAGCACTGACCCTTACTTCTTGGGCTCATGGCTAGCACTCCACCATGTGGAGCCAACGACCCCCTTGCAGCAGTGTGCCAGGGACTAGGGTTCTATAGCCGATGTCTGTCATCCTGCCTTCTCAGGAAGCTGAGATCTGAGGATCTGGGTTCCAAAATATCCCAGACAAAATGTCCCATGAGACTATTATCTCCAATTCACCACTAAGAAACCTGAAGTGGAAGCTGGGTGCTTGTGGCTCATGCCGGTCATCCTAGCTACTCAGGAAGATGAGATCTGAAGACCATGGTTCAAAACTAGCCTGGGCAGGAAAGTCCTTGAAACACTTAGCTCCAATGAACCACCAGGAAACCAGAAGTGGTGGTGTGGCTCAAGTGGTAGACCATAAGATTTGAGCTGAATTGCTCAGGGACATCAGCCAGGCCTAGACTTCAACTCCTACAACCGACAACAACAAAAAAGAAAGAAACTAACAAACCTGAAGTAGAGAGCTGAGAATATGCCTTAGTGGTAAGTGCTTTCCATATACAAAACCCTGGGCTTGATTTCTCAGTACCACATCACTAGGAAAAAGCCCGAAGTGCCTTTGTGGTTCAAGTAGTAGAGGGCAATCCTTGTACAAGAGAAACTAGGTACAGTACTCATGTCCTCAGTTCAAGCTCCAGTACTCGTGTATGCGCGCGCACACACACACACACACACACACACACATACACACACAAACATGCACACACACACATAGAGAAAGCAGAAGTGAAGCTGTGACACAAAATGGCAAAGCATTAGACTTCTGCTCTGAGCTCATTGTCATCACGCAGGCCCTGTGTTCAACCACAAAACCTAGCCACCCAGGGCCCAAATAGGAGAGGTCAAAGGTTTCAAAACCTGACGAGCTTCACCAGTCCTAGATGAAAGGAAACTTTGTGATATCCAACATATGCTTGGATTTCCCAAGCTTCTGGAAACCTATGAGAGCTTTCATAGGCCCATTATCGCTGTGATTGAAACATTTGATTAGGTTCAGTGCCCTAGTTGTCTCCCAGAAGGACTCCTGAATAATATTGAGCATTTAACACCGGAATATAGTCTCGTAAAGGCAGGATAAGAGCACAGAACATGGCTTGCCATGGTAGGTGGCACAAATGAAGGCTTCCTGTCAAAACATTGCACTGGGAAGAGAGAGAGCTTGGGGTAAGAGAGTCCTTTTTCTCCTGACCTTCAGAGCTCTCCCACACTCCTCCTCACTAATTGGCCCAGATGGAGTTATCTGTTACAGAGCTGTACAGGAGTGAGGCCTTTTGCCTGCCTATCCAGACAATGAGAGAGACTTCTTCCAGCAGGCCTGGCATGCAGAGAAACCCTCTCGCTACCCTGGGATCAGTGAGGGGAGCCCTGGAACATGCAATGTCATAAAAGCAGTCTCTGTGTTATAAACTCATTGTATTGAATACATATTTCCTAGCTTGGTACAATTCCCAGTCATGAGGCCTTTTGCAGTTTGCCAGGCTACCACCATTTCCCTCACACAACCACAGAGCAGGAAGACTATCACTTTCCCACTTCTCAGGCAGCCAGAGACCCCAGATTCAAGAGGGCAGAGACAGCTTCTAACTCAGCTGCTGGGAGACAGAAGAAAAAGTGCCCTGACTCTTCTTGGACTGGGGATTTGCATTAATGTTGTGGAGAATGAAGGAAGGAGAATGGACTGGCAGAGGTAAAAGAAGGGCCTTCAAATCTGACAGATGGAAACTCAAAAACCCATTCCCTAAGACAAGAGAGCAGGGTTTTTCTACTCTGTTCTTCCCCTCTCTCTCTCACTAAACTGGCTCTCTATCTTAAAGATAGCCTGAGGCTCCCTTCACCTGAGGGAAGAAGGTTATTAGTCATTGTTTGAAGAGGCCGAGAAAAGCCTGACCCTGGTGTAACTCTAACAAATTTCTCAGGTTTCCCCCCATCGCTGACTGTGCCTGGAATGAATGAAGTGGTTTTGCAGCTCACTTCCCTGTTGAGTGTGTACATTGTGCATCCTAATCCTGCAGGCCTTTGTGTCTTCACCCAACCTGGCTTTTGCAACTGTTTTCTGCCTTCAAATACAGTGTTATACTGGATTCCTTCCTGCCAACAGTGCTAGGGCTTGGATCCTGAGAACCTCATTTGAACCCAGGGTGGGTCAATGATCTTTCTTTCCTTCTTCTATAGCTAGAGAACTCTAAGAACATTTAGAGTGCAAGTAACTTCTCATCACCAAGGGAAACACAGGAAGTTCTTGATCATCTGATCTTTTAGAAGTAGAAGCCAGTGTGTCGTAGACTTTCCTGCTCTGGTTGCCTTCACACTGTGATCCTGAGACCTCAGCCTCCTGAGCTAGGGTGATGGATGTGAGCTACTGGTGCTATGCTAGGTTCAGAACTGTAATGACATTGACAATACAAGTCAACTGCTTATCACAAAGGGCTTGGGGAGCATATTAAGCCTTTGAACATTGGACCTTTCAGATCCCTTTAGCACACAGGTTGTAATGGTAGAGTCTGAGAGGCTGGGCATATGGATGTGCTACACTTGATCCTTAAGCTCTGACTCCAATTCTGGTGTACATCAGGGTTCATTTTCTAAAGAATGTTCTCATAATTATAAAATAGGAAAAGTACTTTGATTAACCCTTCCTTTTTTCCAGTTGTGTGACTTGTATCAAGCCTGGGCATTGTCCCTGTGTAATTCAACTCAAGGCCAACACTCTACCACTTGAGCCACAGCGCCACATTTTTTTGTTGGTTCATTCGAGATAAGAGTAACAGGCTTTCCTTGCCTAGGCTGTCTTTGAATCTCAGCCTCCTAAGAAGCTAAGATTTCAGTTGTGAGCCACAGGCATCTGGCAGTCTCTTTCTTGTACACTCATTTTTCTTGGTAGCATTGTTTGTTTATAAATAAAATCGTTTATTTCTACATTTTGATGGACAAAGATGTAGTGTCCAACTTAGTGTGATTAGTTAAAAAACTTTCTCATATAGATGCTTTTCAATAACCAATGTTTTCCAATGATATATCGAGTATGTTCTTCAATACAGCTGTAAGCACATTACACAATTTACATAATACCACTTACATATCTGCCGTTACCTTAAAAAGACATAGGCCTTAGAGCCAAGAGGTAAAATTTATTTTTATTTCTGCATGAAACTATTTGTGACTTTATACCAACAAAGTAATGGCATCCTTTTCAAAATCTATTGACCATAAAACTAAAAATTTATTTTTGACAAATCTGTTACATTCTTCTATGTGTCTGTTCTTATAGCAGAGCTATGTTGTCTTCACTACTAAACATGGTAATAAGATTCAAATCTAGTATGAGGGCTCAAGCTATACGATTTTAAAAAATTTTTCTGGCTGACCTGTATTCCTTGAATTTACATATGAGTTTATTGAGTAGGTGGAACAATTTTCTACAGAGATATCTAGATGTTTGATAGTCACTCATATTTTGCACCTTGTGAAAACAAAAGACCCCAGATATATATATAGAAAAAAACTGTCTTTAGATAATGCTTGAAACAGCTAAATTTAATTTAGGAATGAGTTAAAATTTAGGAACACTATAGCATAATAAAGCTGAGTGATAACGACTTGAGCTGTACAACAGAGGAGAATGAGAAGGGATAGAATAGAATGTTGGACCACATAGTATCTGTATGTCATTGGTATTGTGTTTCAAAAATCAGAGAAACTTCAGAGAAGAGAAGGAGGAAAATAATCAAAGTTTCCTGAACCATTTCTTTTTAATCCACCTAATACTGTGCACTGAGAGACAGAGAAGATGGGAAAAAATAAAATAGAAAATAAAGCATTTTATAGACTGTTACAATGTAAAGAGATTGTAATAGTAATATGATAATTAATTTCCAAAGAAATAAGAGAACGAATAGGTAAACACTCAAGGCAAAAAGAATGAAGAGAGAAAAGAAGCAAAGTAAAATCTTTATCAATAGCAAACACAAACTGAATTTTACTCTTTCCTTATTTGTAAGGTAAGGTGGAAAATGTAAGGACTCTTCACTTTTCTTTTTTCTTGCTCTAGAAGTCAACAAATATATCCATTATTTCTGGTAGATTACATCCATTTACAAATGAGAAATGTCAGACTAACTATCAATGTAGTGAGTAAATAATACTAGAATATATGTCTGAGCTCTTCACTCTGTGTGCTTAGAAAGAGAGTAATTTGGTTATGGAGAGGACCAATATGAAAATAATACAGGGAAAAAGCATACTTTGGAAATGGTTGTTTTAGGACTAGGTGACAGTGATGAGTAAATGAAACAGGCTGGTGTCAGGGGCATAAAAAGGAGTACATCGAAATCATATTAGTGACAGAAACTCAGAAAATCTTGATCATTCATCATATCTAATGGAAGGGAGTAGAAGGGTAAGAAGAAATCTAAAGTGCTTCCATAGGTCTGGCTGGCAACTGTGTTAGTGATATTCTTAGAGATAAGGACCACAGGTGAAAATGATGGATTTGGAAGTGGAGAGGCAGTGGAAATATTCTAAATAACAATAAAATAATAAAAATTGCTATAGTGGATAGAATATGGATCACATTTTATCATATATAATTTTCAAAAAACCTACTAAGAATGAAAATTTAAAAGTAATAAAACACTATTTACATTAAAACTAGACAGGATAGTTCAGTGCTAAAACATTGGCCTAGCATATGTGAAACAATTGTGTGATCTCCCAAACACTACAAAGTACACACAAAGCACACACACACCAAAACCAAATAAACACACACACACACACACACACACACACACACACATATACTACATACACACATTTGGAATATTGATATTATCATATTAAACAGAGGAAATTATCACAAATAATAAAAGTAAGTTAATATATGAAATCATAATATTGTTCTTACTATGTAAAAGTTTAGTAGAAATAAAATAGTCACAATATACTTGGATTCTTAGAGATTAAATTGAAAATTAAGAAATAGAAGACATGAGAACCTTTGCAAACAAGTTTTAAATAATAAACATTTTGAAACATATTTCCTTATTTTGACAAAAGATTGATGTTACTGGTGTTGTAACTCAAGATTTAGAATATAATAACCAGGTGCTCTATATCTCGCTATGGATGGCTATATGTCTAATCATTTCACTCTAGATATTTTTATAATAAGCTCTCAGTTTCTCAGGCTCTCCTGAATTAAAAACCCTATTTGCAGTTCCTACCATAGCTAGAAAATGGAAGCCATAAATCACCATGCCCAGCTCAAACATTTTTTAAATTCAAGTACAAATATTTACAAAAAAGTGACCAGGTAATGAAGCCCTTCTTAATAAAGTATGTGCTTCTTGAAAATACAGTAAGTATTTATTGCCTGAAAAATATGTTTAGAAGTATAAGAAAATAAATTTATTTAAATTCACCAACCATAAAAAAATTAGAAAATAATTTTTAAATATACACATGATAAATATTTTAAAAGCAAAATATATGTGTCTGAATAATTTACATGTATAAAAATCATGCAAAATTAAATTAACTAATCCAACACTCTGAAAAAAGAATTATCCTAGGGAATCAAAAGAAAATATATAAGTTCAAAATTTGAAACTTAGAAAATAAAATGAACTGTACACTTTAGTTGACTTAAGTAACTGTAAACCCTCTGTATATCAATTTTATAATAAAAAATACATGAACAAAGAAAGCAAAAGTACCCATTGATCCATAGCAACAGCAAAAGCATCAGTAGTTGTTTGAGTGTACAAACAAAATCAATGGAGGGAGCATCTAGATTTCTAGGTGTGTTTTCCATCATGCCTGACACCCAGGACTCTCCCATGAAAGGAAAACTGGTGGCACACTTGACTTCTTACTCCAATATTAAATTTTTGGCAGTGCTAGGATCTGAACTCAGGGCCTAGTAGGCCCAAATCATGAATGATAGTTCTAAAGTTTATATTATATTAATATAATAATATAGACATCATCAATATTTTCACAATATACTTGCCATTATTTTGAAAAACACATTATTTTAGTAATGTCTCATAGTAAAACAGAATACAGTTCAATTCTATGGAAACTCCTAACTTAAAACTGAATAATTGTTAAGAGGACAGAATATATGTGTTCTTCAAAATTCCTTTGACTACTAAATACTCATGTTCAAATTCTGAACATGCCATCCCAGATTCATTTAAAACAGTATCTTTTTGCATTTTATTTAATTCTGCAATAAATGTGGTTTCCAATGTGACGTTACATATTTAAAAGTCAACAGGAAAAAGACCCACATTCTGGTAAGGATAAACCTATGAACAATCTATAATAATTAATTCCAGAAGAGTAAACATTTGTTCATCAGAGTAAGCTATTGTTTCTATGACAATCATTCCCAAGGTTTTATGCCGTAAATTTATCCTAACCCAAAAGTTTCCAACATGTATGATGCACCATAAAATTCTCTAAATTCACCTCATGACTAGCTTAACATTATTGTGAAAAAATAGTACACTTCTGCTGTGATGCCCTCCCAATTGTGCAAAGAACACTACACTAAACTTTGCTGCATCATTTTCCCATAGTAATATTATTGAGATAAGAACACTTGCAAAGATTTTTTATTTTTATTTTTATTTTATATTTATTTTAGTATATATGATTATTATTTTATCTATCATTGATATTCAGGAAATTTGAATATCTGAGTATTAAGATCTGAAGATTAGGTTCAAAGCCCACCCTGGCAGGAAGGTTCTTTGGATTCTTATCTCCAATAAACGGCTAAGGAAAAGCCAGACACAAGTGGCACTGAAGTTCAAGTAGAAGAGCTGTAGCTTTGAGCATAAACAAGCTCAGGGACAGTGCCCAGACCCAGAAGTCAAGCCTCAGGACAAACTAAATAGCAAAACAAAATAAAAACAAACCTCAAGCCTAGCTTTTTTTCTCATTGTATACAGAGTTACATAATTAAGGAAATTTCTTCCAGTGTTATGTGTTGGTAGAAGAAAAAAGATGTCACACAGTTACTCCCTTCATACCATGTTACACCAAAGTGTCAAAAAATTACTCTTTTTCTAAATTTATAAATTAATAGCACCCATTTGTTGGAAACTCTGTCTAGATTATTTACATTATTATGTCATACATGAACTGTTGGAATTAGCAATTAACTAAGTTCTAATTATACCTCACTTGAAAGAATATTCTAGGCAAATAGAATTGTCTGTGAATTTCTAAATTACATCTTCAACTTGAAAACAATTTTGTAGTATCTGTTAGAATATGAAATTATAAACAAAATATTTATTTTAAATTTAATTTCTGATTTAGCCAGGTATACAAAGTCCTACATTAGATGAACTTTGCCATTTCTCCAGGCTTATGCTTTTGTAATCTTTCATCATTTCTTTGGAATCCAAGAGAATGATGCTTACTTTTTCAAATTTTTGATTGGGAATCATGAGCTGTTTTGCATCTAGGAATGTTCTCTAATGAAGAGATCATTTAAAGCACAACTGAGGATTATATATGAGTTGTATTTCAATAGGAAACTTGACTTCTCAAAACATAATGACAAAATTAGCCCAAAGTTCCAATTGTGTAGCCCTTTCTTGTTTGGTATGTTTCATTGAGACAAAACTACATTATCTGGTCCAGGGTAGGTATCGCTATGTAATTCCACTCTCTAACCTCCTGTCTTAGACTGAGTGCTAGAATTCCAGGCTTGTATCACATTGCCCTGCCAAAATTTGTTTGTTTATTTACTCGAGTAACAGACTAGCAATTCTGAACTTCTCCGATGATCTTATCCATTGGACTGACTGCTCAGACTGTTTATGTACAATTTTCAAAGACGTTCTAACATTTGACACAGGATATGAACATTTTCAGATGCACCTGCAGGGGTCTCAGATTCATTCCTCCATGGATCCAATCCTTTTAATAATGATTACTTGACTTTCTTACTATCTCTGATCCTTACTTATGTAATATTCTCAAGCTTTTTTGGGAACTTTCTAATATTAAAAATTATCACTTTTTCTAGTATTACTCAGGATATATTTTCTATTATTTTCTAACTTTTGTACACATTCTGAGAATTGTTTCATATGTGTGTTTGCACCTATAAGTTCCTCTGTGTGTATGTGCATACTTGTATGTATGTATGAAAAAATTCTCAAGCTCTTATTCAGCAATCTTGGTCATAACTAGTATTCCATCACTTGAGCCATTCTTCCAATGCAGCTTTTGGCTGGTTAAGTATAGCTAGTGTCCCAAAGACTGTTCTGCTGAGGCTAGATGCAAAATGAAATTCCCAGACTCCTTTACATTCTTAGGTTTTATCTTTCCAGGAGTATCAACTTTTAAACTAGAAGCATTTTTGTGAGTGTATAGTCTAAGCTGTAGGAAAGTTTCTGAGGCACTTATGTCCAATTTACCATCAGAAAACTGGGAGTGGCACTGTGGCTCAAGTGGTAGACTGCTAGCTTTGAGCTGAGTAGTAGAGGGACAGTGCCAGGTCCAGAGTTCAAGCCCACAAACATAAAAATAAAGAAAAGAAAAAAAAAAGAAATGTTATCTTAGCCACCAGTTCATTGCTACTATAATTCCTGCTCTCTCAACATGGCATTTTTTCCAGTTAAGTCCATGCTATTAAATCTGACTTGCTTTGGAAATAGAATTATTCTTCCATTCTACTTTTTACAAATTAGCATGACTAGCTGCCATGATTTAGAGCTAGTAGAAGAAACAGTGGCCTCATCCTTCATGTTCCACTTAGTAGTAATGTTTTCTCTATATCACTCCATCAATCTACATACTGGCCTTGGCTTTATTGTTTCAAAGTTGTCTTATTTGCTGTCTTCTATACTCTATTGAACCATTATACTTAAGCACAGAACTTCTTTTTCTCCTAATATTCGTATTGTTTCTTCAACTGTTAACTTACATACACTTGGGAAATAATACACAACACAAACAAAAAAAATATTTCTGAGAACCTCCTTCCCATTTATACTTGGTCTTAATTTACAGGGCACGTAGGAAATTTGAACTTAATGTAATCCAGGATAAAAGTTTTACATTTTTTTATTTCTTTTTTATATAGATATTTTTATTATGAAAATACTGTACAGAGGGGTTACAATTACATGGGCAAGATAATGAGTACATTTCTTATCAATCATTGTAGCCTCCTCCTTTGTTTCCCCTTCCCATCCCTTCCCATCCTCCCCTCGCCCCCCCCCAATGCTTTCCCCCCAACCAAAGTTGTAAAGTTCGTTTTCGACATAACATCTTGTACATCTCATTGATTCAATGGGTCCACTTGTATCCCTATTTAAACGAATTGTTTTCCCCTTTCCCCTCCACAAATTATACTGACATGTAATACAGTAAAAGCAACTCCTCCTCCTGTTTTTTATTGTAAAACTTCTGTATAGAGGGGTTAGTTACATAAGTAAGTTAATGAGCACATAATCTATTAAGCATTGTGACCTCCTCTTTTGGTTTTCTCCGTCATCCCTTTCCTCCTCACTGCCCCAAATTCCTTCTCCCCTTCCCACGTTGTAAAATTCGTTTTCTACATATTGTCTTGTACAACTCATTGTTACAATGGGTCATGCTTGGGTCATGCTGTATCCTTGTTTCAACATTTTGTTATTTCCCTTCCCCTCCCCACATTAGAAAAAAGTATATGCAAGTCATTAACATCATATACAGTAAAAACAGGATTTATACCATAGAGGAAGAAAATAGAAGAGAAACAAAAAAAATCACATAGTACATGTTAGATACATTAAAAACAATAGCAAGGAAAAAAAACAACTTGTGTCCTATCTTGGGGTCCATTTCAGTTAACATCTTATAGGGCTACATGTACATGGATAATGTTTTATAAGGCATGCAAATTCCATATTTTCTCATTACTAAGTTGTCTCTGAAACACGTGGTACCTCATGAACAAAGATGTACTTATGCTATTTCAATGAAGCCACAAAATGTTAACTTTACCTGGAGCAGCACCATAGATTGTTACTTGAAGCAAGTGGAAAGAACTGTTACTGCAAGTGGAAACTGATTCCAAGACAAGAATTGAACAGAGAAATGACAAAGTTCAAGTTAATTTGTGCTGTCTTTTTTACTGTACAAGAACAGAATCCAAGGCTTTAAGGAAACTCTGTCCCTGAATTTTTTCGAGTGTGTTATTTACTCATATAAAAATTGTCTGTAAACTTCTAGTTTAGAGTATTACAAAAGGAAACAATACGCCATTTGAAGGCCAGTATAGAAAAAAAGGAAATAACATTGTTTTAAAAGTATTCTACTACAAAGAAACAAAGAAATGGAGATTTTAAAGTGCCTTATACATGGATATTTCACTCTTGACATGATTCTCTTGTTGAAGGAGTCAGTTATCCATAACTTTAATCTGGTCCTGAGTTCCCCATAGCAATAAGGATTCCAAAGAGCAGTATCCAGTGAGTCTGATCAGCAAAAGGAGCCTCTTTTCAAACCAGTGCTTTAAGGATGGCCCCAAAGAAATATGTGTTTTTTTTTGTTTGCTTGTTTGTTTAGTTTGTGCTGGTTTTGGGGCTTGAACTCAGAGGCTTGACTCAGTTTTGTTTAAATGGACTCTGAGTCTTGTTTAAATGGAACTTTCTTAAGATGGCATTACATTTCATTCCATTAATATGTATTATAATTTAGGCCAGGTGGTAGAAAAGGAAGTGTAAAACAATACTAAGTCCAGTAAGGCTGACATTAATATCACATCACTAAAGAGGTAGTATTAAGACCTGCAGCACTCATAGGGCTGTTGCATGTGACATTATTATGTAAAACACTATTGGCCGTTATCTCCGACATCCATAACATTCTGTTTCCATTTTCCAGGTCAAGAGCCAAATATCTAAGCCTTTTTATAGATTTGGTGTGTTTCCCAGGAAGGAAGAAAGAAGGAGGTTGTGGAAAGTGATGGTGGAAAAATATGTATATTGGCTCCCTGTCCACATATTTTGCGTTTTTAAAAAGTGCTATTGATGAACTCCCACTTCCATCTAATTGACTATATTGTCGGCACAAGATGCAGATAAATGAAGACATTTATTCTGGTGGATAGTCACATATATTAATAAAAACCATTTCTGGAAAAAAAAGATTCTAGGTAAGAAAGTATATATTATTGTATATAAAATGGTTTCTTTTCTTTGCAGAACAAAAGGTAGTATTGAATGATTACTCCAGCTTTCTTTGAGATTTTATGCTGTCTCAGTATCAAAATGTTCTCTAATTCCAGTAATATCCAAGCACAAAAGACATGATTTGAAGATCTCAGTAGTTTTAGAAACAAAGGTACATAATAGTTTCCTTCCTGCAGAGACATGTGATGATTGCAAGTATGATTGATTTTATTATAGTTCTCTTCTTTTCCCTCTTTATCCCAAGTTTTGCATATCTTGACATATTACTCTTTCCTGCATCAGCTTCCAATAGGTGAGATTTACCTCTACTCTGCAATGTCAAGATGGGTCATGTGACTTACTTCAGCTTACAAAAATGAACCACAAATGTTCAAAGGCTATTACTAGGGGAAGATTTCTATCCCATTGCCTGTGTCTAAGAGTAAACTTCTTTTCCCTTAGCTATAAAAATAGAATATATAGAGAGGGAATCTTCTTTCAACTTATATACTGGGAGAATATAGCTTGTGAAATTGTGGCAAAACTCAAAAATATTAAGAATTAAGCTAATATTAGAATATGATAATAAAATACTAGTTTCTTACCATTCTTGTATACCTTTATGATAGTTAACTATAGCATACCAGAATTTAACAAATACTAAACATGTACTAAACAAATAGAGAACACTTTCTGTTTAATGTTATTACATTTTTTAATAAATAAGCATTGTTTACTTGATCACTTGTGGGGCTAACTTTTTCTATAAATGTGTTTAATCACTCTAGAGCACTGTATCTAATATCCACAATCATTATCCAGACCTTGTGATTGAGATAAGGAAGAACAAAATATCTAGATTTCTCCTTCTCTTTTCCTCTTCTACTTTTTCTACTGTGAATTCTCATCCTTTCACCAAATTCTCCTATTTATAAAGGAAGAATGACACATTGTGGATATCAAGCAAAAGGCTTCAAAGCCAGAATTTCATTCTTTCAGAAATATATGAAGTATATCAGAGTGGCAAGAGGAAGAATAAAAACATGATTTTATTTTCCCTTTCTGGCTTCCATCATAGAATCTGAACATGACTCTAAAATATCTAATAAACCATTTGCCTTGACTAATTTTTTAACATATAGTTTTTAAAATAAATGATATTTTTTTAAATTTTAAAAAATAATTTTTAAATAAATAGTAATTTGTTGTTTGCTTTTGGGAGGCATTAAATAAGACTACATTAACGCTGTGTGAGTTGAGAGGCTAAATTTTATCAGAATCTTAAACATAATGAAAAATAGATGATTTTAAGATAAATAGCTTTTAGATACATTTTTTTGTTGTTGTTGTTGGTTGTGGGGCTTGAACTCTGGGCCTGGGCGCTGTCCCTCAGCTCTTCAGCTCAAGGCGAGTGCTCTACCACTTGAGCTACAGCGCCACTTCCGGTTTTCTGGTGGTTTATTGGAGATAGGAGTCTCACGGTCTTTCTTGCCCGGGCTGGCTTTGAACCGCGATCCTCAGATCTCAGCCTCCTGAGTAGCTAGGATTACAGGCGTGAGCCACCAGCGCCCGGCTCTTAGATACATTTTTAATGTGACATATCCACAGAGACATCTTTATTCTTCTTTTCCTCTCCACTCCTATTCAATTTCAATAAGCAGTTCATGTAATTCAAATGGCTGTGTTTCTTTCAGAAATACATTAGACCGAAAAAAGTTAGAAAAAGAGAACCAGTATTGGGTGGTGAATTCTTTAAAAATAGCAGTCAAATAAATATTTACCATAATTCCAAAATAATAATAATCAAATGGTCTTGAAAAGTGAAGATTGTAAGCAGAATGTATAAAAAGTGATAGTGCCAGAACTGCTTCAGGAGCTGCTCTCTGGCATTTAGTATTTCTAGTACTTGACAATATTTTAATCAGGATTAATTGCTTTCAAGGACTAAATTTTTTCTAGTTATATTTCATTGAAAAAACATGTTGTTCAAAATTAATGAAAGGAAAACAGCTTATAGTAGAAAGAATACTACACTCATTCTAAAACCAAAACCTTCCCAATATATCTGTTTTCCCCACATACCTAATCCATCAAATGTAGATTTTCTTTATACATACATACATACATATATATATATACATATATATATATATATATGTAAAATAATCACCTTTCATTACCCAAGGAACACAAATTTGAATAATTATCAGATGGGGAAAGTAACACAAATGGGTACTTAAAAGTCCCAGCTGTAGTTGAAAAGGGAAATGATTAGGTAAGTACCATCAGAAAGATGTAAAGATAGAAGATAAAGGAAAAGACGACAACCTAGATTCTGAATTTCTGAAAAGCAGAACAGGAAGTAAATGCCCTTTCCACTAAATCATTTGAAAAATATTTTAACTCTGTAGTTGGCTCAAATTTAATCTAGTGAGACTTCTTTTGGATTTCTGTCCTTTAGAACTGTAAAATGATAAATAGGGATTATTCAAGCCAATTAACTTGTAGAAATTTTTTACAGCAGATTTGGTTTAGTAAACTAATTCAACTACAACCTTTTCCTGATGCAACTACAGGGACACCACATTACTACATTTCCTAGTTTCTGAGAATAAGAAAATTTTGCCACTGGCTTTGTGCACATGTGTGATATGTATATACCACTAAGGGCCTTACATAAAGGAAGACTCGAAATTCTAAATAATATTTAAATAAGAAGCTCCCTATCTTTATTTTCACATTTAGGGAACACTAAGTTCCAAAGCTATGTACAAGGCTAGGGTAAGATTATGGAAATCAAATCTGTCTCCTTATATTATAAAGATAATTTATATCATTTTGAGTTACATTTTCTAAAGCAATAAAAATTAAGGTAAAATAGAAACAAAAACTCAATTTTCTATCCTTCCTAACTTTCCAACAGAAATTAGAGAATCCAGTAAAGATATAGTCATCCCAGGATGGTGTATGATATTATAGGAGCACTAGATGTTGAAAAAGAAGATAACAAAAATGGGTCCCCTGGAACCATTTAAAACAAAATCTGCACCTACAAATTGTGGTATAGCTAGAAATTAGTTTCCACTCTGCTAAGTTTTTGATATTTTGTTTGTTTACCCAACAACAATCCTTTCGTAGGAAATGACCCTTTATTAGTACTCAAGGGTTTGCAGTTTATAACCCAGAAAAAATAGTGCTTCAAAATGTAAACAAGCATGATACTAAGTGTAACCCAGGTTACTTCCATCACTATAGCTGATAAATAAGAATGATATTGGGGAATAGTCAATCTTGAACTTTTTCATACTTTTTCTCTTCTCCAACCTGAGCAATCCTAGTCAAGATAAGTAAAACATTAATACAAGATTTTCATATTTTCTATTGTTCATACCAAAGCAAATACACTTTCCTCTTTGTAAGCCTGACTTTGAAAGTGTAAGACGCTCACAATTGTTTTACAGCCAAAAGTTTACTGCTTTGGCTTAGGTGTTTTCCTGCCTTTGGGTGTTGCTAGCTATTATTTTGGCAACTACATAGAAAAACAAGATAAATCCATTATACTTATATTGAATTCTTCAAAGTCAAGGTGTCTTCAAATAAAGTTTTCTGTTCCCTTCTTCACTGCTAACTAAGGTTTAATTATTGCTCTTTTAATTTTTTTAATTATTGCTATTTAAATGCAACAAAAACGTGATACATTAAGGTATATTCTTGTTCGAACCGGTGAAAACAGGAGTGACTGTGATTGCTTTTTTAATTGTTTTGAAGTATTTTCCTTAGGTATTTTCATTATTGCCTTTGTTCCAGTCTTTTAATCAGGAAACACAGGGTTACCCAAAAAGATTTTCCTAAGATATAAGATGTTAGGAAGAAAAAAATAGATGTATCATTAAAGATTATCATCTATTAAGAGACTGATAAGCTCAGAAGACATTTGCTATTAATATGACTTCAATGTTTTGGTTCTTAAATTAAGTGAAATGTATGTAAAATGTTACAGTTGTTCCAAACAATGATTATGGCTTATACTTTTCTGCTCCAATGAGATGCAACCTCTGACAAGGTTGGAGGGCATATCAATTTTAGGGTAGAAGGGTTAACGTTAGAAAGCCAAGGAAGATTCCTAAAACAGAGTGGCAGGAAGATTGCAGAGGACAAGCTCTCGCATAGAAAGCAGTTTTAGTGTTCCAGTGGACAGTCCTAGGCTAGAGAAATATATCAAGTGTGGCATCTCAGTACAGAGAGTTTGGCCAGAGAGGGAAAATCCAGGCAAGGAGACAGATCTGAGCACTTGCCTGCAGCCATGGCTGAAGCTGTGGCGGCGGCAGAGGCGGCCATAGCTGCCATACCTGCAACACAGAGACTCCGGGACAAAGGCGCCAGATATAGCAGGCCGACGCATTCTACTCAACACTAGCAAGAACTGACAAGGAGCAGATATCTTCATCCTGCAGATTGCAGACCAGAGATGACCCAGGAACCAACATTCTGGCAGCATGAGTGGAAGCCTGACATCCTCACTCCTTGCCAGGGAAGAGAGGAGGGAAGGCCACCCATTCACCCCCATCTACCACAGATCTCCATTTTTTGATATTGACAAATGCCGGGCTGAGCTGCTATCTCCAACTCAGGCTTTGGAAGATAACAAAAGGGTCATTTAGTATGTCACAGGAATCTGCCCAGACCTGTCAGGCTCAACTCAACAGGGCTCAACAGGGAAAACTCACCCAGCAAAGGCAGAGCAAAATACACCCCCAGGAGTGGTTTTCTTCAATGGGTAAACTGAGCCAGAGACTGCCAGTCCCTACAGCAGCCTAGACAATCAACTGAAATTCAGTAAACATAAACCCTGAGAATGGCTCCAGGTTGGCCTTTGTGAGTGTCTCAGAAGCTAGCCCCTCAGAGAAAAGCTACTGTTTGCTGAAAGGCCTCAACTCAACCCAGAACCTAGCCTCATCACAGCATCTCCAAACTAGAGGAAACAGCCAACTCCCTCTTTTGTGAACCTCAAAACAGATCTCCCTCCCACTGAAGTAGGCTGGCAGGAGGATCAAAAAATCCTAGGTAAAGCAGAACATTATTCTGCTTGCACAAACAAACTGACTTAAGTAACCAATCAAGCCACAGGAAAACCAAGCACCACAAGAAGATCAGACTCTCCACCACGAGACTGTTTATGGACACAAGGGAGATACAGAATCTTCCCATTCCCCCCCAAAAAATAAAAATCAAAGAACTTTCTTTTTTTGTACCTTATTTTTAATTTTTTTATATTTAACTTTTAATTCTTTTTTTAAATTTTTGTTTTCTATTATTTTTTCTTTTCTTCCTCATATAATTTTTATTTTATGTATATATCTATGTGTGCTTTTTTTTATTATCTCTACTAACCATTTGATCCTTTTTTTTCTTTCTTTCTTTTCTCATTCTTTTCACTTCTTCTCTTTTGTCCTTTTCTGCATGACTTAATTGCTGTTCTGCTCATCCTCAGATATATACCCGTCGTCGATTATTAGATCTTATCCCCCAACGTGTACACACTTAAACCAGAAATTTATTATTCAATTCAAAACCTCTTAGACTTCAATTCCTTAATAACGGTATTACCTACTTATACCCACATAATATTTTAAACATTTTTATTTTTCTAGTGTTTCATGTCTCCTTTCTATCCCTCCCCTCCTCTCATCCAATCCCCATTCTTCTCTGGATATTACATTCAAACTTGCAGTTTTTAAGGGTTTCAGTGTCTAATTTTTAATTTTTGTTTTTCCTTTTTTTCTTGTCTTTTTTATTTTTCTTCTTTCTTCTTCTTATTCTTTTTTACTTTTTCTTTTTTCTATTTTCTCTCTCTGCTATCATTCTGTCCAATATATTTCCCTCTTTGAGATTAGTACTTGGTTAATTCCACTCTCCCTCACCTTCCCACATTCCTCTAAGCCTATTTTACCCCACATTCTTCCTAAACATAATAATTTCTGTTTGCCAAATTCTCCTTTCCTGTTCTTAGGCCATTAAGACATGGTTGTGTGATATTGAATAGATTGTATCTCTTGAACTAGATTGTATCTGCAGATTTTTGATTGTGCAATTATGGGCTTTGGTTGATGCTAACCTTAAAATAGTGTTCCACCACAAAACTGGTGTTATTCTCATCCCAAATGGGCAGAACAAGCCAGAAAAACACAAGAAAAATGGCAAGTCTGGGGATCTCAACTCCCACTAATGACAATCAGGGGACAGAAATCATAATGAATAATGCAGAGGAGAGTTCCCCAAAAGCTCTACAAACGCTATAGATAGATAGTGTAAATGAAAAAAGTGAAAAGCTGCACAGGTCTCAGTGTGAGCATGATAGGGAGAGAGAGGAGGCAAACCAAAGAGCAATACAGGAGTCTCATGAACGTGAAGAAGCTATTCAGATTGATACGGGAATATCATGAGCAGATTGAGAACACTCAAAGAGAAAGAAAGGAATTGCATGTGCAGGTTGAGATCAGTCAAAAAGATAGGAATTGCATGAACTGGCTGAGAAAAGACAAAGAGAACATAGTCAGGAATGGTGTGAGCAGGCAGAGAAAACTCAAAGAGAACTAGATAAATTGCATGAACGTGAGGAAGCAAATCAAAGTGAAATAATTGAACTGAGAATAGACAAAGATCAATGGAGGCATTCATGGAATCCATAACCAGATGGTGGAAAGAAATCAGGGAGACTACAAAGGGAATGCTGAATGGAGCACAACAGAAGGAATGGCAGTACAAGGAAACCATAACCAATCAACTAAGTGAGTTGAGAATAAACACAGAACACCAAATTAAGGAAATAAGGAAGTTCTTACAAGATCTAGAACAAAGTACCAACAAAGAATTTGAAGCCATCAAAGCCGACCAATTAGAATGAAAATAAGTTTAAAAAAAAAAGTAGAAAGTCTTGACAGTAGGTTGGACCATGCAGAAGATCGAATCTCGGGGACTGAAGACAGCCTAGATATAATAGAGAACAAACATACAACCATCCAAGACAAATCCAAGAAATGTGAAAAATCTATTCAACACTTGAAAGACACCATCGGATGGCCTAATCCGAGGATAATGGGTGTAGAGGAGAACCTAGAGACAGAAGTTAATGATCTAGGCAATTTGTTTAACAGGATCCTAGCAGAGAACTTCCCAAACATACAAAAAGATAGGCCTATTCAGATACAAGAAGCTTTTAGAACCCCAAATAGACCAGACCACAACAGGACATCACAATGTCACATTATAATCTGCATAGGATCAATTCAGACCAAGGAAAAGATCCTGAAAGCTGTCAAGGAGAAAAGATCAATCACCTATAAAGGGAAACCAATTAGAATCACCTAAGATTTCTCAGCAGAGACAATTAAAGCAAGAAACGCCTGGAATGATGTATGCCATGCCCTAAAGACAAACAAGTATCAACCAAGAATACCATACCCAGCTTAACCCTCCTTCAAAACCAAAGGTCAAATAAAAACCTTCCATAGCAAAGACAAATTGAAACAATATATCTCTACCAAAACAGCCCTAAAAAGATACTTAAAGATGTCCTACACATAGAAAACCAACAAGACCACAACAAAGGCCAAGAAAGTGCACACAAACTGAGAATCCAAGAACGATAGGAAGAACTCAGTTGCCGAGCCCCCAAAAAGGTGGATAAAATGGCAGGAATACCCAAATATCTCTCCGTCCTATCTCTTAACTTTAAAGGGCTTAAATATCCAATTAAAATACATAGACTCTCAATTTGGATTAAAAACCAAGATCATTCATTCTGCTGCCTTCAGGAGTGACAACTTTCCCATAAAAACAAACACATTTTGAAAGTAAAAGGCTAGAACAAAATCTACCAAGAAAATGGCCCCCATAAACAGGCAAGATTTGAAATAATAATATCAGATGAAATGGACTTCAAATTAAAATTAGTTAGAAAAGATAAAGAAGGTCGCTACATACTTATTAAGGGATCTCTCCTTCTGGAGGATATTGCAATTCTAAATCTCTATTCGCCAAGCAACGGAGCACACAAATTTTTCCAGGGAACAATATTTT
Source organism: Dipodomys spectabilis (assembly GCF_019054845.1). Taxonomy (NCBI): domain Eukaryota; kingdom Metazoa; phylum Chordata; class Mammalia; order Rodentia; family Heteromyidae; genus Dipodomys; species Dipodomys spectabilis. The sequence goes on from NW_024871000.1 coordinate 2,780,224, forward strand.
CTCTCAAATCTCATATAAATCCACAGATATTAATTGTTGGGGATTTTAACACACCACTATCCACTTGGCAAAAACTCAATAGAGAAACCACAGACCTAAACAACTGTATAGATCAACTAGATTTAACAGACATTTACCAAATATTTTACCCAGCAACATCATAATACAAGTATTTCTCAGCAGCACATGGAACATATTCCAAAATAGACTACATTTTAGGTCACAAAGCAAACTTATCCAAATTCAGAAACATTGAAGTTGTACCTTGCATTCTCTCAGACCACAATGGAATTATATTAGAACTCAACAGCAAAAGCCACCAAAGAAAGTCCAGTAACACATGGAGGCTGAACAGCACACTGTTAAACCACCAGTTGGTCATGGAAGAGATTAGAAACGAAATTCAAGTGTTCATGATATTCAACCAAGATGATCACACAAACTACCAGCTCCTCTGGGACACAGCAAAGGCAGTACTCTGAGGCAAGTTTATAGCTCTGAGTTCCTCTATCAACAAATTAGAGAGATCTAACAATTTAATGAGACAGCTGAGCCTCCTTGAAAAAGAGCAACAAGATAAACCACAATCCAGTAGATAGAAAGAAATAATTAAAATTGAATGAATTAGAATAGAAAAACCATAAAAAGAATGAACAAAACAAAGAGTTTGTTCTTGGAAAAAATTAACAAAATTCACAGAACCTTAGCAATTCTTATCAGAAAAAGAAGAGGGCACACCCAAATAAATAAACTCAGAGAAGAGAATGCAAACATCACCACAGAAACAACCAAGATTCAGAACATTATAAGGGAATACTTCTCAAAACTTTATGCTAATAAGTTTGAGAACCTGGAAGAAATGGACCTCTTCCTAGCAAACATCAACATGCAGAAACTAAATCTAGATGAGTTAACCCATCTTAACAGGCCCATATCAAGCAATGAAATAGAAACAGCAATAAGTAACCTCCCATCTAAGAAAAGCCCACGACCAGATTGTTTTACAGCAGAATTGTACAAGGCTTTCAAAGCAGAACTTACACCAATACTCCTTTAACTCTTCAATGAAATTGAAAGAGAAAATTCACTACCAAATTCATTCTATGAAGCTATAATTACCTTCATCCCAAAACCAGGCAGGGACTCATCAAATAAAGGGAACTATAGACCAATATCTTTGATGAATATTGATGCAAAACTTCTCAACAGAATTTTGCCCTATCGACTTCACCAATTCAATCAAAAAATCATACACCACCATCAAACAGGATTCATTTCAGGGATGCAAAGCTAGTTCAATATATGCAAATCAATTAACATAATTCATCACATCAACAAGAGCAAGGATAAGAACCACATGGTTATCTCAATCGATGCAGAAAAAGCATTTGACAAGATCCAACACGCCTTTATGATGAATGTTCTGGAAAAATTAGGAATCCATAGAACCGTCCTCAATACAATAAAGGTTGTATATGTCAAACCTACAGCCAATATTATATTAAATGGTGAAAAACTAAAGCAATTTCCTCTATACTCAGGAAGGAGATAAAGATATCCAATCTCCCCACTGCTCTTAAATGTAGTATTACAATGCTTAGCTACAGCAGTAAGACAAGATGTAAACATAAAGGCGATGAAAGTAGGGAAAGAAGAAGTAAAACTCTCCCTCTTTGCAGATGACTTGATCTTGAATTTAAAGAATCCCACAGACTTCACTCCCAAATTACTCAAGGTGATTCAAAACTTTGGCAAAGTAGCAGGGGATAAAATTAACCATCAAAAATAAATAGCTTTTCTGTATGCCAACAATGAGAAAAGTGTAGCTGAAATGAGGAAAGCAACTCCATTCAGAATAGTCTCACAAAAAAATAAAATACCTAGGAATTAACCAAAAAGTGAAGGACCTCTAAGATGAAAACTCTAAAAACATGAAAAAGGAAACCAAAACAGAACTAAGAAAGTGGCAATAACTCCCATGCTACTGGATTGGAAAGATGAAAATCCTGAAAATGGCAATACTTCCCAAGGCTATCTACAAATTCAATGTGATATACCTATCAATAGTCCAACCTCACCCTTCAAGGAAATAGGAATGGTAGTACAAAATTTCATATGGAATAATAAAAGACCCCGAATAGCAAAAATGATCCTTAACTGAAAGAACAGTGCTGGAGAAATATCAATAACAAATTTCAAACTCTACTAGAAAGCCATAGCAATCAAAACAGCTTGGTACTGGCACAAGAAGAGATCCCAGGACCAATGGAAAAGAATTGAAAACCCAGAAATGAATCTAAAGACTTACAGCCATCTAATCTTCGGTAAGGCAGCTAAAAAATAGAATGGAAGAAGACAGCCTCTTCAGTAAATGCTGCTGGCAAAATTAGTTAACTACTTGTAGAAAACTAAAGCTAGATCCTTATATATCATCCTGCACCAGAATCAAATCCAAATGGATCAAAGACCTCGGATTCAAAGCAGACTCTCTGAAAACATTACAGAATGGAATAGAAGAAATCCTAGGTCTCCTTGGCACAGGCAGAAATTTCCTTAATAGAGACCCAGAAACACAACAAATCAAAGAAGGTTGTACAAATGGGATTGCATGTAATTGCAGAGCTTCTGCATGGCAAAGGACATAGCTAACAAGATCGATAGAAAGGCCACGGATTGGGAGAAGATCTTCAGTAGCCATGCAAAAGACAAAGGTCTCATATCTAAAATATATCTGGAACTTAAAAAAATTAAATTTCCCCAAAAAAAATCTTCCATGAAACAACTGCCCAATAAATAAGTAAGCTAAAGACATAAAGAAAAACTTCTCTGAAGAAGAAAGAAGGATGGCCAATAGACACATATAGAAATGCTCAACCTCCCTAGCCATAAAAGAAATGCAAATCAAAACAATATTGAGATACCACCTCACCCCTGTTAGAATGGCTATAATCAAGAACTCTCATAACAATAGATGCTGGAGGGGTTGTGGACAGAAGTGAGCCTTACTTCATTGTTGGTGGGAGTGTAAATTTGTTCGACCACTTTTGAAAGCTTTATGACGGTTCCTCCAAACACTCCACATAGAGCTCCCCTACGACCCAGTAATCCCACTTTTGGGCATTTACCCAAATGATCCCAAACAAGACCGCATTTAAGTTATGAGCATCACTATGTTTATTGCAGTATTATTTACCATAGATAAGATATGGAACCAACCCAGATGCCCCTCAGTAGATGAATGGATCAAGAAAATGTGGTATATATACACAGTGGAATTCTATGCCTCCATCAGAAAGAATGACATTGCTCCATTTGTTAGGAAATGGAAAGACTTGAAAAAAGTTATACTAAGTGAAGTAAACAAGGCCCAAAGAAACATAGGTCCCATGGTTTCCCTCATTGCAATAACTAGTATATGTCTGAGTCAAGCAGAAAAGGTCAGATAAGTTGATGTTAGGGAAATAAACCCTAAGATATGTATTCCAATGTTTTTTTTCATGCAATTGTTTCTAACACATTTATAAAATTTTATTTTGTTGCTTTGTATGTCCCTCCCTCACGGTATAACCCCTGCTTTCACTGTATTTGATGTCGATATAATTTGTGGAGGGGAAGGGAAAAAACAAATCGTTTAAATAGGGTTACAGGTGGACCCATTGCAACAAGGAGATGTACAAGTCGTTATGTCGAAAAGAACTTTACAACTTTGGTGTGGGGGGGATGTGGGGAGGAGGATTGGGTGGGAAGAACAGGTGGAGGATGGGAAGGGATGGGTAGGGGAAACAAAGGAGGAGACTACAATGCTTGCTAAGAAATATTCTCATTTTCTTGCCCATGTTATTGAAACTGTTCTGTGCAGTATTTTCACAATAAAAATAAATTAATAAATAAAAATAAAATAAAAGAAATTTAAAAAGATTCCTAAAACAGCATTGCCTATCATGTAACAGTTAATTATATTAATATAGAAATATACAAATATGAATTGAGTGAGAAATATGTGATTTACAAATTGATTAAATCACAACTAAATCCAGAAAATACTTCTCAATATTTATATAAACTAGTATACCTAGTGAGGATTTAAAAGTTTTTGGAATATATACTTTAACATTTAAGTCAAAATATTGTTTATTTTTAATTTTTGTCTGTCGTAGGGCTTGAAATCTAGGCCTGGACACACTCCCTCAGCTCTTCATCTCAAGACTAGTGCTCTACCACTTGAGCCACTGCCAGTTTTCTGGTGGCTCAGTAGAGATAAGGGTCTCACGGACTTTCCTGCTTAGGCTGGTTTTGAACATAATTCTCAGTCCTCAGCCTCCTTAGTAGCTAGGGCTACAAGCATGAGTCACTGGCTCCTACCTACATAATTATTTATAAATTATTGAGTAGCAATCCCATTCATATATATGTTGTGTAATGATAAAATACATCATATCCATTTTTTTCTGCATGTAACATTCCTTTTAGTGAGAATGCTCAAAAATGTATCTTCTGGCTGTAATGATATATCTGTCCTTAACTGTAATCACGTTCCTTCTTGTGGTATACAATTAATATATTTACTTTTAGTCATGGAAGTCTGCTAATTAAAGTTATATAAAACATGAATTGTAAAGTGAAAGTAATTCATGGTTCCATTAATTGCTTTAAGAAAACAGTTATGCCTTTTGTTTTCAATTAAATTTCTTTGGGAATATGTAATATTCATTGATTTAACTGTTAAAAGTGATGTTATATTATATCAAGTTGATTCAAACTTTTATTTAAAAATTGCACCCTTAACACAAATATACTTCTACTTTCCTTTATCACATAATTAAAATAATAGTAAAGCAAAGATTGGTGTTAGCCATTCATGTGTACAATCCTAGAACTCAGGAGGCTGAGACCTGATAATTTTAGTTCAATGTCAGTCCAAACAGATAAAAATGTGAGAAATTATCTCCAATTATCAAGCAAGAAGCAGAAGGTGAGGGTGCGGCTCAAGGATAGAGTTTCATCCACCATGAGTAAAAATTACAAGAGAGACCATTAAACATTGAGTTCAAGCCCTAAAAATGGCATATACACACAAGGCAACAACAAAAAGTACTATGAATATCAATAATGAAGACAAAATGGTAGAAAAGGTCATGAGAAATATGTAAACATCTGGAAGAAAGAAATCATTTGATAGTTTTGATTCGTGAGAGGGAAAAGTCGCAATCACATTTGTACAATCACATTGTAGTCATTTGTATAAAACCTGGCTATTGGGTAACATGTGAAAGAGTAGATTGGATTACCTGACATAGGAGACATTGCCTGTGACTATGCAACATCCCACTCTGCAAAAATCTAAAATCGTGCTGGTTAACTGAGATTAAAAACCTCATGTTAGAGACTGTTTGGTCCACACAGACTAGGGTCCTTATTTTGAGGCTTCAGACCAGTGATTTTGTTTATAACCACTCCTGTTTTACCCACCTTCCCTGGTGCAGCTGTACCTTACTTAGCTGGCACCAAGCCAAGGCTTTGAACTAGACCCCCAGCCTTAATCCCTCCCTTTCTCCAGCTACAACACATTTCACATACTATCTCTGTCTTAGCATTAGTTGTTTTCTTAAGAATCCCTACCAGAAAACCCTTATAGTCATGTAAACCCACTATAAATAACCTAGCTAGAAAAGGGAGGAAGGGTTTAGCATTGGTTGAGGCTCTCGTCTGTAAGTTTGCTACCTAAGAAATCTGTGTTACACTATCTCTTTTTTTCATGACTTTTGAGTCTGACAAATGTTTTCCAGACTTACTTTGGAAGTTTTAACCTGTGCCAAGGAGCCCTCATGTTTCCCCTAACTGTAAGATTCCTAAGGCATCTGGACTTACATTGAGGTCTTTGATCCTTTTGGAATCAATTCTGGTGCAGGGGGATATATAAGGATCTAATTTCAGTTTTCTGTGTACAGCCAATTCTACCAGCACAGTTTTTTGAAGGCTGTTTTTCTTCCATCCTGTGTTTCTGGCTCCATTATCAAATATTATGTGCCTATAGGAGTGGATTCATTTCTGGGTCTTCAATTCTGTTATATTGATGTAATTCTGTGCTTCCACTGGAAAGAATGGCATTACTCCATGCCCGAAGAAATGGAAAGACTAGGGAAAAATGGTATTAAGTGAAATAAGCTAGATCCAATTAAATATATGCTGCATAGTTTTCCTAATTTCTAATAAGAAGATATGTCCATAAATCTACAAATTAATCCAATAGATTGTAAAAGACAAATAATTACACTTGGATATGATTAACAGCACTCTAAGCATTCACATGGCAAGAACAAGGAAAGCTATTCTTAGGATAGGATCACAATGGCTCAATAGCTATATGTATCTGACCAGATAAATGCTGCTTATTGCAATGAACTCTAAGAATCAATCATATGTATGAAATACATATATCTGTATATAATTTTTAAAGATGTCATAAAAATAACCACCTTATCTATAAACTCAAAAGCAAAATTCTAAGTTTAGAAGATAAAATTGAGGAAAGTTTTCAACACATAAACTAAAATACATAGGGGAAAATGTGGGAGAGAAAAGATAAGATGGAAAGTAGAATAGCTAACTATTGAAGAATTCATAGACAATTTACAAAACTGTACAAGAGAGCTGGGGTACAGCTCAGTTGTGGAACTAGACTAATATATAAAAAGCCATGGATTCAATCTCCAAGAAGATCTAATAATAAGTTAATAAATAGTGGTAATACAATAATTACTTGAAATAAATGCTTTTATATTAGAGAGGCCTGAATACTAAAACAGTGAAAAAAATACTTTCAATTCTTGTATCCAATGACATAAAACTTTTTTGTTTTCTTCTTTTTTTCTTTGGCAATATGGTGCTTGAAGTTACTAAGGCTCTAACCATTTTAGATTATTTTTCAGGCCAAGCCTCCCTTGAGCAATGATCTCTTACCTATGGCTTCCACAAACAAAATATCAGGAAAATTACACTATATCTACCTTTCTTTGTTTTTGTAGTTACTCACGAATTTTTTTGTCAAAATTTCCCCTGATATCAGTCTTCCAAATCTTCTAATTAGCAAGGTATACTTCATCTCAAGCTTGAACTCAAACTAGTTTTCAATGCAAACATTCAATATTACCTTCTGTTTTCTAGATATGATTAAATTCTATTGAGGTTAGTATGGATCTTTAAGATGTAAGAACACAGATAAACCACTTGAAAACTTTTTCCAACTTATTTAAATATTACTAGTATTCATCACAAGTAGGACAATATTTAACAAGCACCTTATGCAAACTTTAGTTACTTTAATTACTTTGTGCACATATTAATTCCAATATAATTTTATCAATTCTATATGAATATACAATATTTACAGGTACATTACTTTACCAAAAATAAGTCTGTATCATGTTTCCCTTTTATACTTAAACCCAGTACTTCTCTTTTTCCCATCCCAAACCTGTTTCATCCTGCCAACCAACACATTTTTTCTCTAACTTCTACATCATGCAATAATTAAGTTTTTAAGATTGCCTTCAAATCTATGGTAGATTATTCCCAGTTATTGAATGTCTTAATTTGGTATTGTGTTCACTCTAATTGCCTTTTGGTTCTGTTATTAGAGAATGTAGCACAATTCGTTTCCCATTCACCTGAAGAAAGCCTGAATTGATTTCCATTTCTTAGACTAGAGGAAATAATGCTTCTATAATCCTCTGTGTTTTGGCCTTTGGGTGAATGTTACATTTTATTTCTATGAGACAAAGCCTAAAGAGCTGAATTCCTGTACTATTCTGTGGGTGGTTGCATATTTCTATTCTAGGGACCTGTCAAAATATTTTCAGAAGTGGCTTTCCCATTTGAAATTCCTGTGAACATCCAGTTTCTGTGTTTCTTGATACCATTTATAATGGTCATTATTGTATTATGTGAAGTAATTCTCGTACATGTTTTATGATGTCATTTTAGTTTCAATATGCATTTACTTGAGGACTGATGATGATTTTCTTGTGCATATGTTTCACAAGATGTATTTTGCTTGTTTCTAATTTATGTTCTTTTTAACATTATGTTTTTAAGAGTTATATGTAGAGTCTAGATTTGAGGCATTCTTCAGGTATAGGATTTGCAAATATTTTATCCTTGACTATGGGTACACTTCATCATCATTATCATCATCATCATCATAGTATTACTATTATTACTTTTGTACATGTGTGTATCGTCTTGGGGTTTGAACTCAGCGTCCCTGAGATTTGTTACAATTTGTTAATAATTTACCATTTCAGTCATGCCTCACTTCTGACATTTTTTGCTGATCAATCAGAGATAAGATTCTCAGGAACTTTATTTTGTGGGCTGGCTTCAAACTGCAATACTCAAATCACAGCCTCCCAAGTAGCTAGGATGAGATACATCAACCACCTGCTCCCAACTTCTATTCACTATTTGTATATGAGCTTTCACAGACTAAATTGTTTTACACTTTTATTGAGTTGAACTATATCATTTTCCTTTCTTACAATTTTAATGCCAAATTTTAGAATATTTCATCTCCAAAATTGCCAAGAAATCTTCCTTTGCTTTACATTTAAAAAACTCTCTTTGTTTTATATACCACGTTTTAATCCTGTTTGAAGTTAATAAATAAATAAATCCTGCTTGAATAAATTGTTATGTTTAACTAAATGTTCACTTTTTAATTCTCCCAAATACTGCCTAATCTATCCCCCTTATTAAAGAGAATGTCATTCCACAAATGTTTGGTTTTACCCCTTATTAAATATTCCTTAATAATATTTATGTGGATCTAATCTGGTGCCCTACAGACCTATTAAGCTGTATATTATTTCCTCTACAAATATAACAAATTTACACTAACAGCTTTAATATTACAAAGAGCAATATATTCCAGTTTATTATTCTTTTTCAATGACTCAGAGTGCTGGTCAGGTGTTTTTAGAAATTGTCATAAACTTAAATAAAACTGTGAAGCTGAGCGCTGTTGGCTCATACTTGTAATTCTAGCTGTCTAGGAGGCTGGGATCTGAGGATTTCAGTTCAGAGCCAGCTGGAACGGGAATGTCCATAAGACTCTCATGTATAAATAATCACCAGAAAACCAGAAGTGGCACAGTTGCTCAATGAGTAGATTATTCACTTTGAACTGAAGAACAGAGGGACAGCGCCCAGGACTAGATTTCAAGCCTCAAAAAGGGGAGGAGACAATTTATATCTTTGCTGAATTGTATCCTCCAACCCACAAAAAAGATAAGTCTCGATTTATTTAAATTTTTGCTTTTATATTCAGCATTTTATAATTTTCAATTTAATACATTTTGACGATGTGTGAAGATAGCACAAAGAAATTCACAAAAAACAGTTGAAAAATAAAGGGCAATGGGAATGGAGAAAGAAACGAGTTAATCAACGCCTTCATTAATATGTGAGAGTGTAAAATATTTCAATAAGATTTTTTGCACAATTAATATACACCAATTAATAAATATCTTCCAAAGACTTTGGTATTCAAGTATGACATAAAGGAAAAATTCAGATTCTGTGGTGAAATGAAATAAAGAGAGTTGAGAAAATACATACTTATAGTGATTGTCTAAATAAACTAAGAAATTCGGTCAACAGTTTGAAGGCTCATGGCTCATTGAACTAGAAGGCTGCTGTTATATAAGATAATACTAAAATGTTAGACTTGAGACCATCTTTAAGACTGCTTAATACTATTGCTTTTTGAGTCAGTATACTTTTTATTGTTGTTGGTGGTGGTAGTCGTGGGCCTAAAGTCTCCCTCAGCTCTTCAGCTCAAGGCTAAATCTCTACCACTTAAGCCATAGTGCCACTTCTCTTTTTCTGGTGGTTTATTGGAGATAAGAGTCTCATGGACATTTACTGCACAGGCTGGCTTTGAACCACCATCCTTAGTTCTCAGCCTCCTGAGTAGTTAGGATTACAGGCATGAGCCACTGGCGCCCGTCTTCTCTGTGCAACATTGTAACAATAAAATAAAATCAATAAAGGACATGTTTGATAAATAAAGTAAAATGATAACTTACAGACAAATGAAAATAATAATATACAAATATGTTTATATACATGTATGTACACATTTTTATATTCTTAAATATGTATACATATATATAGGTATTTGTATATATACAGACATAGTGTGTACATATACATTTATTTAAAGAGATGAATCAGAAATATATTAAGAGCATGTTAATGCCAATGAAAAACTTTAACCATCCTGAATAATTTATCAAAAATCCAAATACATATCTCTATAGTAATATAACAACAACCAAGGAATATATCGAAGTATCATAACATACTACGACATTGCATACATATAGAGATTAGTGGAAATAGAAACAATAAGATACCCTTGCACAACCATTATGTAGAAATTGGAATCCTTATACATTGGTGCTTGGCATTTAAAATGATATTTTCAGTTTATTAAACATACTGGCAAACTTTAAAATATTACACGTAGAGTTGTCTCTATGATATAGCATTTTCAATCATAATTTTATATACAAAATATATTTCAACATATGTCCAATGAGACACATGTACAAGAATATACATAGCAAAACCTTTTACAATAACATATAATAAAATATTTAAATGCTCATTGAGGATATAATACCATTATATACATGCATACAAAACAATATGCTCTATCTATGAGAAAAATTTAGATGGACTTACTTTTGAAATAGTAACATTACATGGGAGAAATAGATAAAATAGACTGCATTTTCTAATTATATGAGCTTTTTAAAATTGGCACATCTGTAGAGGTTGAATATGAAATAATATCTGCTAAAGGGAGGGTAGGTTGAAATAATGACAGGAAGTGTTTACTAATAAATATTGGAGTATTTTGAGAGGATAGTGATGATAAAATGTTCTAGAACTGAAAGTGATGTTCTTACTCCAAATCTTTAACATTCTAAGAATCATTGTACTTTATCGAAGGATCACAGATTGCATTTGCATTATACTTAGGAAAAATTTTAGAATAGTAGTCGGTGAATCTGTGTAAAAATTTACAATTTAAAATCACAGAATTATATAATGCATAACTTTAGTGCGTTGATGAATATGATTATCAATAAAATATGATCTGTGATATATTCTCTTAGTGACCATACATGACATTGCGAGTCAGTGAATATTCTACAAAATTATGTAAATTGAGGGATGAGATAGGATTGAGAAGGATGAGTGATAATGATGATCAATATGCGTTGTATTGACCATGGAATTTGTCTTAATGATAAACTGCTTGCCTTGAATGTGTGAAGCCCGGTGTTTGATTCCTCAGTACTACATAAACAAAATAAGCTGGAATTGGTACTATGACACAAATCAGAGTACTAGCGTGAGGAAAAGAAGCTTAAGAACATTGACAAGGCCCTGAGTTCAAGCCCCGGGACTAGCCAAAAAAAAGTTCCTTTGTATTAAGCCGGGCACTAGTGGCTCACGTCTATAATTCTAGATAATCAGGAGGCTGAGGATTGAGGTTTGATTACGGCCCAGGCAGGAAAGACTGTGAGATTATTATCACCAATCACCAATTAAATCTCAGAAACATTTGAAAGTGCTGCTGTGTCTCAAGTGATAAGAGTTCTAGCATTCATCCAAAGGAGTTCAGGGACAGCTCCCAGCCCAGCGTTCAAACCTCCGAAGACAAAAAAGTAAACAAACAAACAAACAAAAACCTCACTAAACACTATTCATAAACTGCTTTGTCAAACAGCAATAACTCCCATAAGACTACTTAAAGTTAATTAAAAATGTGATAAAATACAAGTCATTTTGGGAACTAGAAATAGTATACAGGGGACAAAGTAAATTTTATATCATGCAGTTTGAGTTGAAATTTTTTCTATAGTCTTCTAACATCATTTATGAAATTGACAATACTGCCAATTATAGGTCAATTTCCTTGAGGAACAGATTGAATTCTGCTGTTTTTTCATAGCAAACCGTAGATGTGATTTTTTTTGCCACTTATTGAAGTATATCTGATATTTTAAAGTAGATTTTTCCTAATATAATATTAATCTAATCAATCATTTCATTAGGGAGATGTTGGTCAAATTTTTTTTCTAGTAAATCTTATCACTTATAATAAATGAGAGCATGCTGTGATAGTCTCCTATTAACATGACAAAATATTTTATAAAATTCACTTAAAAGGGGGAAAGATTAATCTTGGCTTCTGATTTTATACATTTCAGTTTATGTTTCTTAATTGTTTTGAGTTGTTGGTGGCACAGTACCCCATGTCAGGAACATGTGATGGAGTATGAGTATTCATGGAATCTAGGAAGTAAAGAAGAAGTGACATAGAAGTGGGAGAGGGAGAAACTAAAGGATGGAAAGAGGGAGAGGGAGAAGGAAAAGGAGACAGAGAAGAAAAAGAAGGAAGAGGAGGAAAGGACTTGACCTTAACATACTTTTTGACTACAAGTTCTCGGTGACCAAATCTCTACAACTATGCTGACTTGAAAGGGTTCACCTCTTTATGGCAACATAGTGAAAGCTAATTATTAATCTCAATCCTTTAAGATTTCAGATTTAATTTCCAGAGTGGTGAGTAGATATTCCTATACATTGTGATAACTTCTGTTCCTAAATATTTACTTGAATTAATCAGAGAAGCTATTTGGCATGGAGGTGTTTTGGTTATAAAATTGCTGGAGCGATATTTTGAGTGCAAATACATTTAACAGATAAGGAAGCTTCAAGATATTTCATTTTATGACCTACAAAAGTGACTACTTCATCTAACTCATAATGACTTGAATTTTTCATAATTTTATGACATTTTCATTCAAGATTTTGTCATCTAATGAAGTTCTTTCTAGTTGAAGGAAAAATAAATACTATTACAATCATTAATTTCTTAATTATTTTATAGAGTAGGTATAATATGAATTTCCTAACATTCAAAAATAAGTTATATTCAAGTCTATAGGATAAACGGATAAGTCATGGAATATCTTGCTTTATCTCATATTGAGATTGATTCAATGTCTAAAAATCACTGTTAACATAAAATACACGAAATTCAGTGTTTCGCTGAAATGTCTTGGTAATCAAACCTCAGAAACACATGAGCAGTAACTAAGATTTTTATATATTCAAAAAGTATGGATCTATATTTTATTTCAAAAAGATTAAGTTTAAAAGAAGAGAAAATCATGTGACCACAGTAGATAATCCTTAATGAAAAATTGCTTAATTCACCCTGACAGAGCCTATTGCTTTTAGTTTACATGAGAAATTTGTTTAACAATCCCTTTGTTGCTTTTGAATTTAGAGTACTTCAATTTGTGCAAAGATTCTGTCATTTAAATCTTCGAGTATATATTTTTTCATAAAAATGAAAACTATTTTTCACACTGCAGGTCCAGGTTTAATAACTAAATAAATATCTAAATGTTAATTTCTTAAATTGAGCCTCTAGAATTCAAAGAATAAGAAATTTATTTTATTGTTAAATGTATTATATGTGTGCTGAATATGAATATCTCAAGCTTGTAATCCTCACTACTCAGGAAGCTGGGGTTCAAAGTCAGACTTGGCAACAAAGAAAATATCTTATAAATATGTTAGAAACAATCACAAGAAAGAAAAAAAAACATTTGAATACTTATCTTGAGGTTCATTTCACTTAACATCAACATATCTGACCTTTTCTGCTTGTTTCAGACATGTCCCACCCCCACGGTATATCCCCTGCTTTCACTGTATTTGATGATGAGGAGGGGAAGAGCAAAAATAAACCGTTTAAATAGGGATACAGGTCGACCCATTGCAACAATGAGATGTAAAAGTCGTTATGTCAAAAAACAAACTTTACAAACTTTAGCCCCGGGGGGATGGGGGGCGGTGTGAAACGGGATGGGTTGGAAGAGGAAACAAAGGAGAAGGCAACAATGCTTGATAAGAAACGTACTCATTACTTTGCCCATGTAATTGTAACCCCTCTGTATGGTATTTTCACAATAAAAATAATTATTTAATTAAAAATAATTTTTTAAAAGCCAGCCTTGGGAAGAAAGTTTGTGAGACGCATCTCAATTAATCATAAACACTCATCACAACACACACACAAAGCCAGAAGTGGAGTTGTGACTCAAATATTAGAGCAATATCCTTGAGGGGGGAAAAAAACAACTAAGGGATAGGTCTTGGTTTTTTTTGTCGGTTGTGGGGCCTGAAATCTGGTCCTGGGTGCTGTCCCTCAGCTTTTCATCTCAAGGCTAGCACTCTACCACGTGAGCCACTTCCGAATTTTTCTGCTTAAGTGGTGCTGAGGAATCGTACCCAGGGCCTCATGTGTGGAAGGCATGCATTCTAGCACTGAGCCACCTTCCCAGCCCAGGGATAGGTCTTGAGTTCAAATCACAAGAACAACACACACACACTCACACACAAAATATTATGTTTAAATTCTTATTTTAGTTTCAAGAAATAAACAATATCATGAACAGTAGTATTTTTTACATATCCTGCAACTTTGGTGAGTTGCTTTTAGTAAAATTTTTCTTAGATTAAACATAGGTTATTAAAATTAAAATTAATCAAGTATATTTATAATTACTCATAACATCTTGTTGTACAAGAGTTGGTATTTTTTCTGTAGCCATAAGAAATATTCTGAGGGGCGGCTGGGAAGGTGGCTCAGTGGTAGAGTGCTTGCCTTGCCTGCCTGAGGCCCTGGGTTCAATTCCTCAGCACCACATAAGAAAAAAAAAGCCGGAAGTGGCGCTGTGGCTCAAGTGGTAGAGCGCTAGCCTTGAGCTGAAGAGCTGAGGGACAGCGCCCAGGCCCAGAGTTCAGGCCCCACGACCAGACCTCCCCCACAAAAAAAGAAATATTCTGAGTAAAAAAAGAAAGGAAGAATAGAAGAAAATGAAAGAAAGAAAACGAGAAAGAAACAAGAGAAAGAAAGAAAAGAGAGAAAGAGAGATAGGTACGGATGGAGGGAACTAGGAAGGAAAGAAGAAAGAAGGAAGGAAGGAAAAAAGGAAGGAATGAAGGAACAAAGGAAAGAAGGGAGGAAGGAAGGGACAAAAACAATTTAATCTATAAAATCTGCTATTTAGCCCAAAATAAACTTCATGTAATTAACCCTAGTAAATGCAAGTTTGCAATTTTCCTTTCTCTGCCTGTTCCGCATGCATGAATGAAACCAACAAAAGAAGGATCAGAAATAACCAGGTGAATCTGTTTGCATCTATGGTAAATATGCATACAAATCTTTTTCTCATTTTTAACATCATCAAATAACTATTTGCAAACAATTTACATTTAGTTATAAATATTCAAAAGTTTGAGGTAACCAAAGGATGTCAATATATTATAGAATATGAGTACTAGTAATGAGTGCTATTAATATTTATTAATTTATTATTATTGATATTCATTTAATATTACAGTCTTCATGTTATATTAATTATAAAATTTTTATTTTGTATTTTATCAGAGAAATTAGCATCCTCTGATTTTTTCGTCTGTGAGAGTCTACTAGCAGACCGTAATTAAAATCAAAGGAGATCTGTATTTGTTGGCTCAAACGTATATTTCTGAAAGCAATTAACTCATCAGAGATTGTTCAAATACTTCATAAGGGCCTTCAAAAGGCTGTACCATGTTTACATGGTTACCTGTGATGTGATTCAAGAGCCACTAAACAATCTTACTTCACTTTGCCATCAGTATAATTATTCATTCACATAATTCACATGTTATAAGCTTGTCCTTAAGTTATTATCTTCTATGAAATAATATCCACATGATATATCACACTGAATTAAAGAAAAAGTTTCAAAGAGTATTGGATGATGTAACTCCTTCCAGATAAACATGTTGAAATTCTATCCCCCTGTCTGGTGGCACACACTTAAATTCCTAGTGGTATTGGAGTATTGAACCCAAAACACTATACTTGTGAAATAGCATCTCCATTACTGCCATACCTGCAGATTGTAGATGGATTGCTTATTTTGAGGTAGTATCACTATGCCTGGGCCTGATTGGACTGCAGTCCTACTAAAACAAGCATAAAACATTGCACCCAGCAAATGGTTAGTTTCTGAAACTTCTTTTTTTGTCTAGGCTTCCCTGGAACTGGAATTCTCTAATTTTTGATGCCCAAGTAGATAACATTACAGGTTTGAGCCACTTTATCCATTAAGCTATACAATTTCAAAATGTCTTGATATTGCCTATATTTGTGCTTAACATATATAGTTAACCTTAATTTTCTCTCTCTTAAGTTTAGTACTCTTGAGCTGAAAACATTGGCTTTCTTGATATACATGGCTTTGTTTTGGATGGAATCACATCACAATAAAAAAAAATCTCCCAAAAGTTTATTTCAAAAATCATGGAAAAGAAGGCTTCAGGTTGGAAAAAAATTGATCCTTAAGTTCTAAATGCAATACATTTATAGTGTTAGTCAATGCTTTCCTAGTTATGAGAAGGAAGGTAGAAATGTGAAAGATGTTAGATATAATTTGATAACCTTCTAGTTCTCCATAGAAATTCTGTAGTCGCCACTTCATGTTATCTTCCTTCCTTAAAGCTTGCATTAAAACCCTCTGGGTGGATATTGGCTGGACTGATTGGTAATCTTCTCCAGGAAATGAAGCTAATTTTAGAAGGCT
The DNA here is from genome assembly GCF_019054845.1 of Dipodomys spectabilis. Lineage (NCBI taxonomy): Eukaryota > Metazoa > Chordata > Mammalia > Rodentia > Heteromyidae > Dipodomys > Dipodomys spectabilis. Next base: position 2,796,948 of record NW_024871000.1, read on the forward strand.
GATGGTGTAGTAAATAAAGGAATGATGAGAATGAGCACAGATATTGTCACAAAATGAGCAGACCTCCATTATATAATTTGCAAATATCTTTAGTATGTCTTAATTTTTATGTTGTAGTAGGAGCATGTATACAATGCTGAGAATTAGAATTCTACAAAATATACAATGAGAATTGGAATTCTACAAAATATGAAACATTGTTAGGTAAGGGTTGTTCAAGGATGTAATCTTAGCTAGGTAAGAGATTGCGATCTGAAGATTACAGTGTGAAGACAGCTTGGAGTAGGAACGATCATTCCATACTTAATTCCAATTAACCAACAAGGGAAATGGATTTCTAGGTCAAATGGTATGTAGAGCACTGGCCTTCAACATAAAAGCACCATCCAGGCCCTGAGTTTAAGCCCTGGGATCAACAGAAACAAAAACACAAAATACAGCATAGAGTTAGATATTTTATAATGAAGCATACTCTAATGTACTCTTCAGTGTTAGAAAGACTAAACTTCTGTGTTAGCTTTATAACCTACCACAATAAGTGTTATTGTTCATTTATTAAGCAGGAAGGCTTACTCAGATTTAGAACTTTGAAGGTTTCAGTGTATGTTCAGTTGGTTTTATTGATTTTGGGGCCTGTGACAAGACAATGTCAAGGTGGGGAGTATGTCAAAGAGAAATGTTTTGACCTAGAATGATTAGAAGATAAAAGAAGAAAGTAGATGAGAATCTAGTTCTCATGTGTTTCACTCTAAAGAATTTAATCTCCAGAAGAACTATTCAGGTATTCTCCACAGTCTGGGAGGAAATAGAAAGTCATTTTTCTTTAACATGTAGGTCTTTCTGGGGCATTCTAAAAGCAAATGGCCATATCTTCACCATTGATAATGACTTGTCCAGGGGTGGAAGCAACTAGATATTTCTATAAATTCTAATCAGATCTCAGTAGACTAAATATTTTATGGAATTCCTATTAAAATATTTTCTTGCAGTCTTCATACAACATATGTGTTTATCTGTGTGTTTGTATGTGTGTATGAATAAACGAATACAACAATGTAGAGGATAAAAGTATTAGTATGGCCTTTTGTTTTTCTTCTCAAACCATGAAAGCCTGCCACAATCCCAATCAAATCCCATCCAAGATTCAAACATCAATGCTGTCCCAAAAGTTTTTCATGCAAACCCTAGTACATCCACCTCATTTAAGATGGCCATGGTATATGAGCATTTAAAGTCTTATAATTATGTTGTCATCAAGGAAACAATGTACAATATTTCTTTTAAAAATACCTAGATTTTAGAACATTATCCAGAAAATTAAAGGAAATAATTATGGTATTAATTTAAATATTTAGTCACATAAATGGGTATTCTATATCCACAGAGGCCTATTAAACCACATGATTGAAAACCTCATCTATTACCAACTTCCATGAAGACAGTTCTTGCTGAAAATAAACGAGATGTGGTAAACAAATAAAAATGTATGCCACTAACAAATGCTGCTGTTCGCATTATTTACCATAGCTAAGACCTGGAACCAACCCAGATGCCCCTCAGTAGATGAATGGATCAAGAAGATGTGGTATATATACACAATGGAATTCTATGCCTCCATCAGAAAGAATGACATTGCCCCATTTGTTAGGAAATGGAAAGGCTTGGAAAAAATTATATTAAGTGAAGTAAGCCAGGCCCAAAGAAACATAGGTTCCATGGTTTCCCTTATTTGCAATATCTAGTATAGGTATGAGTCAAGCGGAAAAAGTCAGATAATGTGATGTTAGGAAAACAAAACCTCAAATATGTATTTTAATGTTTTTGTTTCTTTCATGCATGTGTTTCTAACGCATTTATAAGATTATTTCTTTGTTGCTTTGTATGTCCCTCCCCCACAGTGTAACCCCCGCTTTCACTATATTTGATGTCAGTATAACATGTGGAGGAGATGGGGACAAACAAGTCGTTTAAGGATTCAGGTGGACCTGTTGCAACAATGAGAAGTACAAAATGTCATGTCAAAACCAGCTTTACAATGTCGGTGGGGGGGGGAGGGGGGGTATGATTGGTTGGGAGGGAGGGGGGAGGCTGGGAAGGGAGGTGAAGGGTAAACAAAGGAGGAGGCTGCAATGCTTGGTAAGAAATGTATGCATTATCCTGCCCATGTAATTGTAACCCCTCCGTACAGTATGTTCTCAAATAAAATAAAATAAAATTAAAAAAAAAAAACAAACAAATGCTGCTGTTCTAAAGCATGGGCGTGACAGAGCAATTAATGCCTATGAACAGCAGGTTCTAAGTAGTGGAATGTGATTACACCCTAAGTAGAAAAATCCACAGATATTTCAGGTTGTGCTTCGTAGTTGACATTTATGAGATATATTTTGGAAAGCACAATGAATGAAAGCACATTGTTTGTAAAACTTTGCTGGCTGATAGAAACTTATTGAAATGTATCAAAGAGAAGACTGACAATATGGTGGATAAGATGTGGTATGCAGCTTTAAATACAGACTGAAGCAAACCAAAGAATTGGAATTATTTTTTTCCTTAACAAATACTTTCTGGGTATATTGGGCTATACAGTATAATGATGAAATAATCATGTCTGTGGAAAAGTAAGGAAAAAACACTGTCACCTTTTGAATTTCTTTTTAAAGTAAATCTTAAATGAGAAAGATGAAGAAAATTTAAATGCGTTAATAAAATATTATCAAGTATTAGTTTAATTTTTGATTAAAAGTTAAAACAAACTGACAGACTATTAGTCCTGGCACATGTTTTCTTTTGTTCTTGTTTTTTTAGGGGGGGTATATATATTTTTTTCAGAAAGGCATCCTTGTCTTAACCATTTCCCATAAAATTTATGCTGTCATAGGATCAGAGTTTTTTTGGCTAAATTAAGATAATAGCAGGCTCATTTTATGCCAACACAATATATAAACACCAATGACATTTTTCACTGAACAACCACTCATAAAAAATCATAAAATAATAAAGTGAATATCCATGTCAATATTTTTGTCGGTCATGGGGCTTGAATTCTGGGCCTGGGAATTGTCCATCAGTTCTTCAGCTCAATGCTACCACTGTACCACTTGGGCCACAGTGCCATTTCTTGTTTTTAGGTGGTTTATTGGAGATAAGAATCTCACAGACATTTCTGCTCAGGCTGGCTTTGAACCACGATCCTCAGATCTCAGAATCCTGAGTAGCTAGGATTACAGTCACCAAAGCTCAAATCCAAGTCAATTTTTTAAAAAGCAAGCTTATTGAAACTTCTGGCTTTTTCCAATAAACAATCTTATTTTTTCTGTATTAGTTTATAACTATGAGTTACTTTTAGATGTAACTGTGAATTTTTTAATAGAATCAAATATAATTCTTACCATTACTCTGTATTTCACAAAAATCCACTGTAATGGATTTTCACCAAAGTCAATTATTACATACTATCTCACACACTATTGTTATTACATTCTATATTGCATATAGTGTGAAGTGAAAATAATTTCGACAATTTCATATAAATTTTAGGTGCTATTTTAACATTACAAATTCACATCTGTGGTTTTAGCTAAGGAAAAAAATTAGAGTTAAAAATAAAATATGAATGGGAAGGGATGGGAAGGGGAAACAAAGGAGGAGGCTACAATGCTTGATAAGAAATGTACTCATAATCTTTCCCAAGTAATTGCAACCCCTCTGTACAGTATTTTCACAATAAAAAAAAGAAATGCAAAAAAAACAAATATGAATGTTTAGTGTGTCCCAATTAAACCAAAAATTCTGAGTTCATCCACATAAAATTATTTTCTTTCCACTAAAGAATTTGAAGTATTACCATTGAAAATAGTTAGGCAAGAGGAGGCAAAATTCAAATCACGTCAAACAACGTCTCTGTTATTTTGCTAATCCCTCCACTAAGAAGATCTCCCTATTCCCAGTTGTCACAAAAATTGAAGTATCTCTTAGAATTCTATTTGGAAAACTTCTATATCATTGATTCTTTTTGTATTTTCTATTATATGAAACAAAATATAGACACAAAACAATTGAAATAAAATACACACATATGTTGAAGTCATCACAGCTGGAAAACAACCAGCAAATTGGAACTTCACCAGGAACAAAAAGATATTGTGCCCACTTTATTTTTTTAAGTACAAAACCTTCAAATACATGTTAATTTGAGTAGAACTATAAGGATAACTGTCTCTCAGAAATAAGGTTGTGCTAATTTGTAATTAAATTCATCTGGATGAACCTAATATAGCAAGTCCCTTGAATGAATCAAATTGTTTAAAACAAATGTAATTGTATGTGAAGCATGATCTGTACATATTTAAAAGAAAAATTGCTACAGTATCAAATCACAAAAATCATGACATACTTAAAAATTTCAGAAATGCAATTACTAAGTCCAAAATATCCATAATGAGAACTAAATACTCCTGACTTATCAAGAGAAAAATATGCAAAGAATCTGAGCAGTGTACATGAAGTACATAATTTTAAACTACTCCAAATTACACTGCTTTTAGAAGACTGAATATGTGTTATCTAAAGGAAAAATCAGCACATTATATAAATGAAATTAAAAATCTCATGAAAAGAGAGAATTGAAAATAATATTTTAATAAATGGTGGTCAAAATCTAGTACTGACAAAATTTCATACCTATTTAGTTAGATTCAAAAAAGACTCAAGTTACTCAAGCTGATTTAAAACTTTGGCAAAATAGTAGAATACAACTGTAACATTATTATGGATGTTGACTCTGGCATGGAATTAATTTCCTCTTTAATCTGACAAATTAATATATCAAAGAACATAACTTCTCCAACTAAATATCAGACCTAACTAAACATACAACCAGAAAAGTCATCATGCAAGCCATATTGCAGCTGGGGTAAAAGAAAAATCAGTCATACTGATTCTCTATTTATTTTAAACGTTTTTGGTTTTTTTTTTTATAAATTATTTCCTTTATCTTGCATTTTTCAAACATTGTGTTAAATGCTGTATATCTTGGTAACTAAATTTGGATGCCTCCTTAAATTTTGAGTAAAATATCTCACTTTAGTTCCTAACCCATGAAATGAGGTTGTTTGAAAACAAATGCTAATAACCACTGTTTATAATACACAAGATCTCATAAGCATGATTTCAGGAAGCATAGGTTAACATTTTGATATTGTGGTCACGTGATTGATGAGGTCTATCTGCATGAGTATAGTTGTACATAGATTCCTCAGCCTAAATTTAGCCACTGTTAAAAAATGTTTATATCTCTATCTTTCACCCATCAGAGATGAAACCTGAGTATAAAGTCTAAGGAAAATGATAAGGTAAGAATTTAGCTTTTCTGGATATAAAGTAAACAAAAATGCAGCATAAACTAACTCATTGTTTTAAAGTCAAACTATGTCTCTAAAACATGTTAACAAATTCCCTACAATGTAGCATTCTCAAGAAGGGAATCGGGAATGTGAGAAGAGGACTAAGCAAGTATTGTTTTCAAATATACATAATTTGGGTTTACCTCTTTTTTTCGTTAGAGGCATTTTTGATAAAACTGTTTGAATAATTGATTTCCTGTTCAGGTATAATATATCCTAGTTGCATATACCAAACTACATTCAGAAAATGGCATATAGTAATTAAGTAAAGACTACTTATTCAATAAACAGCAAAAAGTATATACCTATAGGGTAATATTTGAACAGTGCATTGGAATTATTCTAATACAATAATTAATTTAACAATTTCATATTGACATTAATTATCTAGAGTATCTTTATGCTAATTGGACAAGATTGTCTTTCTAAATGAGCAAAACCTATTTCTCCTTTTACTTTATCAGGGAAATATGTGAACAAAAAATGGAAAATAACATATGACTGTACAACAACTCCAATGCATTTTTGACTTTTTATTAGCAAATGTTAATTTCACAAAGTATTTTATTGTGTTATACACATACATCCATATAATGTAGCTTGCTAAACTTTTTCCTTTTATAAATTTCATTATCCTATTTTTATACTTATGATTTATTATGTCATTATACTAACCTAGGAAATATTTGAACATATTTACTCCACAATGTTTCTCTTCATCTCCTCTCTTACATTTTTTTCCAAATTTAATCAGTTTCCATCTTTTACATCTGGGTCATTCATTTTTCTTTCTTGGACTAGAGTCTGCATATGAGAAATCTAGTATTTGTTTTTCACAATAAGACTTATTGCGTTAATATGAAGGTTTCCAGTTCTATCTATTTTCTTGAAGATGATATGATTTCACTATTCTTTGTGGCTAAATAGTATATCATTGTGTATATATGTATATATGTATGTATATATATTACACTTTCTTTCTTCAATGAGTGATTAAGAAACATGTAGGTTAATTCTGTAGTTACTTATATTTTTTATGTGGGAGAAGGAAAGGTGGAAATAATGATGTTTGGAATGAGAAACATGCTCTTTAAGCAGACACTCTTGTATTTAAAACATCTTAGCTGCTCTTTCATCAGTATTAGATAATGCATTGAATTAAAAAAATAAAATTTACTTACATTGGCAAAGGTGTTCTTTTTCAGTATCTATATTATTTTTTACTACAGTGTTACATTTAGTATGTCATGTGAGTATGGGGATGTATGTGAGCATGAAAATCTAGGCATGTTTGTATATGTAGTTGACTCGAAGGAAACTGAATTTTTGTGAGATACAGGATTCAAATAAAAATTTGAGACCTGTAAGTTGCTAAATTGATATATCTGTCCAGTTTGTGGAGTGTGATTTCAAGATCACATTTTGGTAGGTTTCATACCAAGTAAGTAGATGTTTCTAATCAAAAAATCATAAGGAATAAAACAACAACTCTGTTTCATAATCATTCAGTCTTATTACTTCAGACATTGTATTAATTGGAAAAAAATAATTGAAAGTATGATGGGTCAGTAGTTAGCCTTTAGACACTACATTTTCCCCAAAAACTTCAGATGTACTCTTTGGATATTAATTACAAATATATTTATCAACATACAGATATAAAATGAGCTTATATATGTAAATATATGTATATATTATAAATATGTCAATTATTTAGTTATATTTTAAATGTGCATCATAAATATTGATTTATATATAAATGTAATTTATCTCATCATATATGCATATCTACATATATACGTTTTTCCTTTTTTTTGGTCAGTCCTGGGGCTTGAAATCTGGGCTTGGGTGCTGTCCCTGTACTCTTCAGCTCAATGTAAGAACTCTACTGCTGGAGACATAGCGCCACTTCCAGTTTTCTGGTGGTTTACTGGAGAGAAATATTTCATGGAATTTCCTGTCTGGGCAGGCATTAAACTATGATCCTCAGATCTCAGCCTCCTGAGTAGCTAAGATTATAGGCATGAGCCATGGGCGCACGGTTAAATTTATATATCTGAGATTTGTTAGTGGAACAAAGGGTACAGAAACTATTATTCTTATCAGGAAAGGACTTCACACTGACAGGTATCATTACAAGAAGAAATACGATAAATATTCACAGTGGCACAAAAATCCCTTAGATGCCTTGCAAGGCAGCATGTTTTTCCATTCACTGCATGTGGTTTGAGCGGATTGCAACCCAACCGAATGTAGAAGATATTGGACCCTAACAAAACTGACAATTGCATAAACCCAGTCCTCTATGACAGATTTAACAAGGCCTATCTTGGAGATTCTTGTTAGGGACATGATAAAAATTTATAGTTTATTTGTGATTACAGAACAGTTTTACACCTGTCACTAAGCCATTACCTTTATTTAACACAGTCCCTTTTTCTCTAACTTATATTTTCTTGGCTCAGGAAACTGTTTTTTGCTTGTGAAAACCTGGCTGTTTACAATATAGAAATGGGTTTTTCATCCTTTTGAAATTACTGTCTGTATAGTGTTCTATGAGATGAGCTTCCTATGATATTCCATATCATAGGAATAAATTACTCTGATTCAAACTTGGACAACAGCTAGCTTGTTCTCTCTCCTAGGAAACCATCTGTATAGACTTTTTACATGTAAACAGACCCTCATTTACTTACAAAAGTCTGTCAGTGAGTCAAACCTAACTCACCCAAGTGAGGTGAATTCCTCTCTCATGCTTCTTTTACATTAAAAATGGTAAGAACTGTTCAACAATGCATATACTTTTTAATGTGAAGTGTGACTCCTATTTTCCATAATGTGAATCAAGGAGAGGAATCAGTTTAAGATGTGAAAGAGCCTTTCGAAGAGTTTTGGAACTTGAAAATTGTCCTGGGTATTCATTTTTGGAAAAATATCCCTTTTCAAAGACAAAGGACTCCTTTTTTTTATATTGTGCACGTACTGGGATTTGAACTCCTGGCCTTGAGCTCTACCTGGGCTTTAATTCTCTATGTTTAATCTATAGACCTGAGCCACACTTTCACTTCTTCCTTTTACCAAGAGTGGAGAAAAGAATCTCCTAGGTTTATCTACTTGGAATAGCTTAGAATTGCAATTATCAAATTTGAAATGGTTCCAAGCATTCCGTCTAAGGCATATTCAACAACTAGTGAAACTTGTGTTGGCTATAATTATGTATCTTTCTCTATGTGTGCACGTTTACATGTGTATATGTATGTGTGTATTTGTGTGTATGCTAACGTGCAAGTGAACCTACATAAGGGCATATACACACATATATGCATATATAAATGAATATACAAATATAAATATATGTGCATATATATGTATATCAGATGTTCAGTGATTTAATCTATAGTTCCTAGCACATTGTCATTCTCACAAAATGTACATGATAAATTGCTCTGCAGATCTGTGATCTATTATGGATATCCTTTGTACTCACTTCCCCCATTAGTTTTTGACCATCCCTGTGAACAACTTCGGCCTACTTTCCATAGGATAGCTTTTTTTCATTACAGGTAGTTACTAACTGATAATAAAAGAAAAAAGGTTGCTTGTAAAAGGAAAAAAAATTCTTGATTATAGCCATTCTACCTGGGGTGAGGTGGTATCTCAATGTTGCTTTGATTTGCATTTCTTTTATGGCTAGAGAGGTTGAGCATTTATTCATGTGACTATTGGCCATCCTTCTTTCACCTTCAGAGAAGTTTCTATGTAACTTATTTATTGGGTAGTTGTTTCTTTGAAGATTTGTTGTTGGGGGATTTAATTTGTTGATATCCAGGTAGACTTTAGATATGAGACCCTTGTCTGTTGTATGGCTAGTGAAGATTTTCTTCCAATCCGAGGACATTCTATTGATCTTGCTAGCTATGTCCTTTGCCATGCAGAAGCTCTGCAATTTCATGCAATCCCATTTGCCCAAACTTTCTTTGATTTGTTGTGTTTCTGGGACTCTATTAAGGAAATTTTGGCTTGTGCCAATTAGACCTAGGGTTTCTCCTTTTCCATCCTGTAATGTTTTCAGACTGTCTGATTTGACTCCAAGGTATTTGATCAATTTGGAGTTGATTCTGGTGCAGAGTGATATATAAGGATCTAGCTATTTTTCTGCAAGTAGTTAACCAATTTTTCCAGCACCATCTACTGAAGAGGCTGTTAGATGTTGGAGGAGATGTGGACAGAAGGGAACCTTACTGCATTGTTGGTGGGAATGTAAACTTGTTCAACCATGTTGAAAAGCAGTATGGAGGTTCCTCAAAAGACTCTACATAGATCTCCCCTATGACCCAGCAATCCCACTTTTGGGCGTTTCACCAAATGATCACAAATAAGACCACACTAAAGCTACCAGCACAACTATGTTTATTGCAGCATTATTTACCATAGCTAAGACATGAAACCAACCCAGATGCCCCTCAGTAGATGAATGGATCAAGAGAATGTGGTATATATACACAATGGAATTCTATGCCTCCATCAGAAAAAATGACATTGCCCCATTTGTTAGGAAATGGAAAGGCTAGGAAAAATTTCTATTAAGTGAAGTACGCCAAACCCAAAGAAACATAGGTTTCATGGTTAAACTTATTTGCAACAACTAGTATATGTCTGAGTCAAGCAGAAAAGGTCAGATAGGTTGATGTTAAGGACATGAACCCTAAGATATGTATTCAAATGTTTTTAATGCGATTTTTTCTAACATATTTAAAGAATATTTCTTTGTTGCTTTGGATGTCCCTCCCCCACGGTATAACCCCTGCTTTCACTGTATTTGATGTTGATATAATTTGTGGGGGGGGGAACAATTCTTTTTAATAAGGATACGTGTGGACCCATTGCAACACTAATATGTACAAGTACTTATGTCGAAAAACGAACTTTACTACTTTGGTTGGGGGGAGTATTTGATATGGGGGACAGGGAGGATTGGAAGTTCTGGGAAGGAGAAACAAAGGAGGATGCTACAATGGTTGATAAGAAATGTACTCATTATCTTGTCCATGTAATTACAACCCCTCTGTACAGTATTTTCACAATAAAAAAGAAAAAATAATAAAAAGAACAAAATTTTTAAAATATATAAAGTAATCTTGTAGAAGATTAAAAAAATAAAAAAAATAATTTTAGGTCACAGGTTAAAGTATCTTATCCATTCCAATGATTCCTATGAGATAAAATTTATAGTAGAAGTAAAAGTGAAAAGGAACTCCTAGATATGTTATTTTACCATTTAGAATGGCAAAGAATAATATCATGTCACTGTCATAACTCTTAAAGAATGCAAGGTTAACCGATGGTTGCTTTCATGTTCCCACAAAACTAGTAGATCCTGAAGCATAATAGTAGCCCAGCAGAAATTCTAAGTAGCAGACATGGGGCATGGAAGAGAAAAAGAGGAAATGAGACAGAGTGAAAGAGAGAGAGAAATATCATAATATTGAAAGTGAATAATAGATAAACAAGAGCTGTATGAGAATATTCATACTGCTATCTTTAGACTCTATGTGTACATTTGCAGGTATTTGATATTTGTAATCCATCAACATGAAATATAAAGTTATGTTGATAAAAATAAAAGTGACTCAGAAGAAATTATAAATGCAAAAACGATCTTCACAGCAGCAAAATCTCAGAGATATTTCATGACTTTGAAAAGGATAAAGTGGCTGAAGTTACTATAAATTTAGAAGTACAACAATTCACAAAAATAGAAAAAGATATTTATATATTTCCTTATATAATCCAAAGCAAAAGGAAAATGTTGTTTAGATGATTTTTTTAAAAACACAGTCTCTCAAGTGCTAGGAAGTTGGCTCAGTGGTAGAGTGCTTGCCTTTCATGCATGAGGCCCTGGGTTTGATTCCTCAGCACCACATAAGTAGAAAATGATGGAAATGGTGCTCTGCCTCAATTGTTAGCGCTAGCCTTGCCTGAGGAACAGCACTCAGGCCCCAGAGTGCAAGCCCCATGACCAACAAAGTCAAAATAAAACAAAACAAAACAAAACACAGTCTCTCACATTTGTGGCCTCAACTCTGTAATACTGTTGCTTCAACCTAGGGCTAAGATTTTAGTTGTGGACATGTATCAACTCTCCTGATTCAGACTTTACTTGATCATTTTTTAATAAATATTTTGTTCTTAATTTTCCTAGTTGTAAATTCACCTATAAAAAAAATGGTTTGACCACCCCAGTAACCTTCTCAAAGTACCTCCTAATGATGACTAACAAAAAGTTGTATTATATAACAAGTAAAACAATGCTACAAAGAAAACCAATAATTAAATAATGATTAATAAAATAAAAAACAAAACAATTACCAGTGTTTTTAGTATTTGAAGTGCACTACATATTAGATTTTCTATTTTCTCATATTCTTGTACATTTTAAACCGCCTAAGATTATGATGTTCAACACGATTTTTATAGGCTATGAATAGTCTTCAAAGTTACACACTAAGGTTATTATTTATGGCTCATCTCATTATTTGTTTATGGCTTATATCATCTCTTGTTCCTCGCTAAAATATAAAGTAAGGAATCCCTAAATTTTAACAAGAACTGTGTAGTAAGCAAGTCTTAATCCTTCATTCTGCTTCTTCACACAAAGGCTTTGCAACTTCTCATTAACAAAGTTTCTATAAATTCTGAAATGTACATACTTAGTACTATATGTCTGCTAACATAAATCTTAAATACATTATAGAAAATTTTATACCTGCCAAACAGTCCTAATTTTGGCATATAATCCTAAAATTAAATAGATATAAAACACTAAAATTTTTAACAACCCTTAACCTTTGCTGCTGTGTTCATTATGACATGTGCCTTGTATAGAACAATTGAATTATTTCCCCTACACATCTTTTGAACCCCAAATATCTGGAATTATTTTGTTTTTGACATGTCCATCTTGACATTATTCTTAAATGTGTGCTTATGTAAGAAGTACATGGTTCTAAAATTTCACAATTCTTCTAAACTTACTTTTTGTTGAATTGCCTAGTTTAAGAAAATCAATTACACTTTATATATAAAAAATATTCTGTGCTCAATTCAGCATCACATAAACTAACATTGTAATGATACTGAGAAGATTAGCATGGCCCCTGCGCAAGGATGACAGGCAAATTCCTGAAGCATTCCATAGTTTTACAACAATAGATGCTGGAGGAGATGTGGACAGAAGGGAACCTTACTGCATTCTTGGTGGGAGTGTAAACTTTTTCAACCATTTTGGAAATTAGTATGGAGGTTCCTCAAATGACTCCACATAGATCTCCCCTATGATCAAGAAATCCCACTTTGGGGCATTTACCCAAATGATCACAAACAAGAACATACAAAAACTACCAGCACATCTACATTTATTGCAGCATTATTTAAGATAACTAAGATATGGAACCAACCCCGATGCTCCTCAGCAGAAGAATGGATCAAGAGGATGTGTTTTATATAAACAATGGAATTCTATGCCTCCATCAGAAAGAATGGCATCATCCAATTTGTTAGAAATTGGAAAGATATGGAAAAAATATTAAGTGAAGTAAGCCAAATCCAAAAGAACACAGGTCCCATGGTTTCCTTAATTTTCAATAACTAATATATGTATAGTATAAGCAGAAAAGGTCAAAAGGTATGTCCATATGACCAGATAACATGATGTTCCGGGAAATGAAATCCAAGATAGGGATACAAGAATTTTTCTCTTTTTTGCTATTGTTTCTAATGTACTTATAATGTGCAATGTGATTTTTTATGTCTTTTTATAGGTTCCTCCCCATGCTATAACAAGTGTTTTCACTGTATTTGAAGTTGATGCGCCTATATCTTGTATATATGCTCTTCTAATTTGGGGAGAGGAAGGAAAAAAACAAAATGCCTAAATAGGGTTACAGGTTGACCCATTGTAACAATGAGATGCACAAGACACTATGCTGAAAAATGAACGTTACAATTTAGGCAGGGGAAGGGGGGAGGGGAGTGCACTTGTGGAGGTGCGAGGGAAGGAATGGTAGGGGAAAAATAAAGGAGGAGGTAACAATGCTTGTTAGGAATTGTTCTCATTACCTAGCTCATGTAAATATGACACCTGTGTACAGTATTTTTACAATAAAAAGTATAAAACTTTTCTAAGAGGGAGGAGTTTATTTCCTTTATTTTGCTTATATAATATCGTTAACAAAGAAATTAATGCAAAACACTGATATGAAGATATTTAGAATGGATGTATGTGTGTATGTGTGTGTGTGCACGCGCGCGCAAGTAGCATGCATGTACAGGAAATTGCATTTCTGTTGGCATGCTCAGAATTTGAAATCGCGGCTTCAAGGTCTTGCTAGGCCTTTTCTCTCTAGATTGGTGAGCTACTATATAAGCTACATCTTCATTCTTGTCCCTATGCTAGTTCAATAAATTTTTGAAAAATTATCTCATGAATTTATTTTGCCCTGATTGGGTTCCAACTGTTATCCACAGATCTCGGGGCTCCTGAGTAGATGTCCGGAGGAGTTAGGATTACAGGTGCGACCATCCAGCACAAGGTTTTCAGAATAATTTCAAAAGTAGAAGAAAATTTACTTCACAGGGTCCTGTTTTATCATCTCCTACTTTGAAAGCATTTTGGGTGATTGTATATGAATTTTTTAGGTTTTTTATTCTTAAAAGTCAGTTAATGATAATATTTAAAAGTTTTAGTACTTTTTAAAAAGGAAACTGGAAGTTTCCTCAATTTATAAGCTCAACTCTCTACATGATAACCCAATCTCACCAACACAGTCTGTGTTGAAGACAAAATGTAACAGAAAACAATCACCATGGACATTAATTGCTATGCTATTATTTCTTGGACAATATGAATATTGAATTGAGAATGTAAGAGAATGGAGAGATTTTACCTACCTTTTGTGTACTATGTACTGCTAAAAGGCTTTTGGAAACTTTGCCTCATTTCCTTTCTCACTGTATGTCTTTGGGTCATCTACTTAAGGCATTTAATTACAATTTTTCCCAACACTAAAATGGTAATAACATTAGCATTATAACAAATATTATCTTAAGAATTAAGGGAAATAAAACTTGTGAAGTACTTAACCTAAACTTCTGTGAAGGAGCTTTGAGTTTAGCCAGCAGTTTTTTTTAAATACTAAATAGAATGCAATAAGCATTACAAAAACCATTACATGTAGTGAGAAACCAGAAGTAATGTTATCTATTGACTATGTTCTGCTTCCAAGGAAACCAGGGTGATAACTTCTTATTCTGTAAATCAAACTGGTTATCTTATATCTTACGTCTTGGTAGTGTAAAAGTATCAGGGAAAGAATAATGAATGAATGTTGTAGACTGAGGTGAAGTCCATATGAAAATGTGAAAAACTGATAAAACATAAAAGTACCTTCGCGATATGTTGTGGTTTACATTTTAAGGAAGACCTAGAAGAATGAATTCTCTTTTTGATAACCTAGCATAGATCCTTAGAAGTAGGAACTCTTTCTTCCTTCTTGTAGAGGCATCATCAGATGAGAGGAACTGTATTTTTTTTGTTTGCTTCCTTCCATTTATTCTTCAGTTTGAAATCTGAACTACTTGAGACTGAAAGAGAGCAAGGGAAATTAGACACATAGACTTTGGAAAGAACAATTAACGTAAAATAAATAAAATGCACATAGCCTTGTTAAAGGTCTAACTAAATTGAATTATAAGGTCTCAAGCATTAACAGAAAATGATTTAAGCAATATCATTTTATTGAAAATTGAAAAATGTTAGGAGTGGCTTAATATTTTTCTATCTACTACCTTGAATTAATTACTGATTTTGCATAGAGAGATTAAAGATGAGATTAACAAGAAACTTGATTAAAATTGGACAAAAGTTCTGAATAGACATCTTTTCCATAAAGCCCTGAAAATTGCCAGTGGGCTAACAAAGTTGTGTTTAATACAACTTCTATGCTGGCTTAATGGTTAGTGAACTGAAATCATTAGAGAAATGTAATTAAAAATTACTATGATAAGGAGTTCCGGGAAGATGGCGGAGGAGAAGCTGGAGGCTAATCAAGCTCTCGCAGAGAAAGGAGTTTTATTTTATTTTTTTCAAATTTAATTTTTTTTTGTAAACATACTGTACAGAGGGGTTACAATTACATGGGCAGGATAATGCCTACATTTCTTATCAAGCATTGCAGCCTCCTCCTTTGTTTACCCTTCACATCCCTTCCCAGCCTCCCCCCTCCCCCCCACCCAATCCTCCCCCCTTCCCCCCACACCAACGTTGTAAAGCTCGTTTTCTACATGACAACTTGTACTTCTCATTGTTGCAACAGGTCCACTTGTATCCTTAAACGACTTGTTTTTCCCCATCTCCTCCACAAATTATACTGACATAAAATATAGTGAAAGCAGGGGTTATACTGTGGGGGAGGGACATACAAAGCAACAAAAAGATAATCTTATAAATGCATTAGAAACAAATGCATGAAATAAAAAAAACATTAAAATACCTATCTAAGGGTTCATTTTCCTAACATCACATTATCTGACCTTTTCCGCTTGACTCATACATATACTAGATATTGCAAATAAGGGAAACCATGGGACCTATGTTTCATTGGGCCTGGCTTACTTCACTTAATATAATTTTTTCCAAGTTTTTCCATTTCCTAACAAATAGGGCAATGTCGTTCTATCTGATGGAGGCATAGAATTCCATTGTGTATATATACCACATTTTCTTGATCCATTCATCTACTGAGGGGCATCTGGGTTGGTTCCATATCTTAGCTATGATAAATAATGCTGCAATAAACATAGTTGTGCTGGTCGCTTTAGTGTGGTCTTGTTTTTAAACATTTGGGTAAATGCTCAAAAGTGGGATTGCTGGGTCATAGGGGAGGTCTATGTGAAGTCTTTTCACGAACCTTCATACTGCTTTCCAAAGTAGTTGAACAAGTTTACACTCCCACCAACAATGCAGTAAGGTTCCCTTCTGTCCACATCCCCTCCTACATCTGTTGTTGTTAGAGTTGTTGATTATAGCCATTCTAACTGGGATGAGGTGGTATCTCAATGTTGTTTTGATTTGCATTTCTTTTATGGCTAGGGAGATTGAGCATTTTTCTTCCTGTGTCAATTGGCCATCCTTCATTCTTCTTCAGAGAAGTTTCTCTTCAAGTCTTTAGCCCACTTATTTATTGGGCAGTTGTTTCTTTAAGGATTTGTTGTTGGGGGATTTAATTTTTTGAGTTCCAAGTATATTTTAGATATGAGACCCTTGTCTGTTGTATGGCTAGTGAAGATGCTCTCCCAATCTGTACGCTTTCTGTTGATCTTGCTAGCTATGTCCTTTGCCATGCAGAAGTTCTCCAACTTCATACAATCCCATTTGTCCAACCTTTCTTTCTGGGAAGATGGCGGAGGAGAAGCTGGAATCTAAACAAGTTCTCGCATAGAAAGCAGTTTTAGAGTTCCAGTGAACATTCCTAAGCCAGAGAATCACACCAAGTGTGCCATCACAGGACAGAGAGTCAGGCCAGAGAGAGAAAGGAGTTTTAGAGTTCCAGCGAACAGACTTAAGCCAGAGAATCACACCAAGTGTACCATCACAGTTCAGAGAGTTAGGCCAGAGAAGGAAAATCCAGGCAAGGAGACAGATCTGAGCACTTGCTAGCAGCCGCCACTGCGGGCTACAGTGGTGGTGGAGGTGGCAATAGCCGCCATACCTGCAACACAGAGAGTCCAGGACAAAGGAGCCAGACATGGCACACGAGTGTATTCTACTGAACACCAACAAGAACCGACAAGGAGCAGACATCTTCATCCTGCAGTTCACAGACCAGAGATGACCCAGGAACCAAAATGCGGTGTGAGTAGAAGCCTAACGTCCTCACTCCTTCTCAGGGAGCAGAGGAGGGAAGGCCACCCCTCCCCGCCATTACAGGAGATCTCCATGTTTGATACTGACAAAGCTTGGCTGGCCTGCTAGCTCAAACACAGGCCTTGGAAGAAAACTAGAGTCATTTAGCAGGTCACAAGATCCTAAAGTGACATGGCAAACTCAGCTCCATCCAGGGAAAAGTCACCCAGCTCGGGCCGCCAGCCCCAGGAGTGGGTTTCTTCACTGGGTAATCAGAGCCAGAGGCTGCCCCTCTCTTTAGCAGCATGGACAATCCATTGAAATTCAGTAAACATAAACCCTGAGAGTGGCTGGAGGCTGGGCTCTGTGAGTCTCTTACAAAGTCTCCTCAGGGAAAAGCTACTGTTTGCTGAAAGGCCTCAACTCTACCCAGAACCTAGCCTCATCAGAGCATCTACAAACATGAGGAAAAAGCCATCTCCCTCTTTTGTGATACTCAAAGCAGATCTCCCTCCCATTGAACTAGCCAGGGGAGAGGATCACAAAATATTTTGTACAGCATAGCATTTTTCTGCCTGTTCAAACAAACTGCTTAAGAAACCAACTAAGCCACAGGAAAATCAAATACCACAAGCAGACCAGAGACTCCAACAAGAGGCTGGTTATGGACACAAGGGATATAAAAGATCTTCCCACCACTCCCAAAAAAGTCAAAGAACTTGTTTTTTCTCTGTTTCTTCTTCTTCTTCTTCTTCTTCTTTTTTTTTTTTTTGGTTCCTTTTATAAAAATATTTTTCTTCTAAAACTTTTTTTTTAATTTTTAATTTTTACCATTTTGAAAAAAAAAATTCTATACTAGTAACTTTTTTCTCTTCCTCTTATAATTTTTATTTTAGGGGTATATGTGTGTGTGCGTTTTTCTTTCTTTTTTGTTCTTTCTTTTCAAAAAATATTTTTGATTTTTGTTTAGCTCTACTGAATGTCTAATTTTTTTTCTTTTTTGCTCATTTTTTTCACCTTTTCTGCTCTTTTGCTCTTCTTTGTGTGACTTAATTGTTGTTCTGCACATCCTCAGATATACCCATAGTCGATTATTAGACTTTATCCCCCATTGTGTACACATTTAATCCACAAATTTATTACTCAATTCAAAGCCTCTTAGACTTAAATTCCTAGCAGTATTACCTCTTTATACCTATATAATATTTTAAGTATTTTTATTTTTAAGGTTTTCATGTCTCCTTTATATCCCTCCCGTTCTCTCATTATACCCACGTTCTTCTCTGAATATTTCATTTTCAATCTGCATATTTTTAATCATTACCCTTTTTATTTTTTAACTTTTGCTTTTCTATTTTTTCTTGTCTCTTTTTTCTCTTTCTCTTTCTTCTTTTTTTCTCTCTCTACTTTTATCCTATCCAACCTCTTTCCCACTTTGCGATTAGGACTTAGTTAAGTAAACTCTCCCTGTTCCTTCCCATATTTCTCTTTTCCTATTTTTACCCACATGTCTCCCTAAAACTAATAATTTCTGGTTTTCCAAATTCTACTTTGCAGTTTGTAGCCCATTATTATATAGTTGTTTGATGTTGACTTGGTATATCTGTTGAACTTCACTGTATCTGCAGACTTTTGATTGTGGATCTACAGACTTTGGTTGATGCTTGCCTTAAGATAGTGTTCTAGCACAAAACTGGTGTTACTTTCATCCCAAATGGGCAGACTAAGCCGAAAAAACACAAGAAAAATGGCAAGTCCGGGTAGCTCAAATCCCACTCATGACAATCATGGGACAGGACAGATAATGAATAATCCAGAGAAGAGTTCCCAAATATCTCTACAAACACTACTGGCAAACATGGTAAATGAAAAGATGGAAAACATACAAAAGGACTCTTATGAGTGTGATAGAGAGAGAGAGGAGGCAAACGAAAGGTCAATACTGGAAAAGATTGAAAACATACAAAGGAATCTATATGAGCATGATAAGGAGAGAGAGGAGGAAAACCAAAGGTTAATACCGGAATATCATGAGCATGAGGAAGCTACTCTAAAACTGATACAGGAATTGCATGAGCAGCATGAGAACACTCAAAGAGAAAGGCAGAAATAGCGTGAGCAGGCTGAGAACACACAAAGAGAACTTCACGAATGGCATGAAAGTGAGGAAGCTAAGCAAAGAGTAATAAAGGAATTGAGAGAGCAGGATGAGAATACACAAAGATCACTAAAGGGATTCAGGGAATCCATTAAGGAAGAGCTGAAGGATGTCAGGGAGACCAAGGAAACCATAAACAATCACCTAAGTGATTTGAGAATAAACACTGAACACCAAATTAAGGAAGTAAAGAAGTCCATACAAGATCTAAAACAAAGCTTCAACGAAGAATTTGAAGGGATCAAAGCTGACCAATTAGAAGGAAAAGAAATGAAAAACCAAGTAGACAGCCTTGAGAGCAGGTTAGACCATGCAGAAGATCGAATCTCAGGGATTGAAGACAGCCTAGATATTATAGAGAAAGAACATACAACCATCCAAGACACGTCCAAGAAATATGATAGATCTATCCAACACTTGGAAGACACCATCAGAAGGCCTAATCTAAGGATAATGGGTGTAGAGGAGCACCTAGAAACAGAAGTTAATAGTCTAGGAAATATGTTTAACAGGATCCTAGCAGAGAACATCCCAAACATACAAAAAGATAGGCCTATTCAGATACAAGAAGCTTTTAGAACCCCAAATAGACCAGACCAGAATCTGACATCCCACCATCACATTATAATCCACATAGGATCAACTCAGACCAAGGAAAAGATCCTTAAACTGTCAGGGAGAAAAGGTTAATCACCTATAAAGGAAAACCAATTAGAATCACCTCAGATTTCTCAGCAGAGACAATCAAAGCAAAAAGAGCCTGGAATGATGTATGCCATGCCCTAAAAACAAACAACTATTAACCAAGAATACTGTACCCAGCTAAAGTCTCCTTCATAACTGAAGGCCAAATAAAAACCTTCCATAGCAAAGAAAAAATGAAACAATACATCTCCACCAAACCAGCCCTACAAAAGATTCTTAAAGATGTCCTACACATAGAAAACCAACAAGACCACAATAAAGGCCAAGAAACTGCACCCAAAATGAGAAACAAAGAACCATAGGAAGAACCCAGTTTCGCTGCCCCAAAGAAGGTGGATAACATGGCAGGAACTCCCAAATACCTCTCAGTCCTTTCTCTTAACGTTAAAGGACTGAACTCTCCAATTAAGCGACATAGACTGTCTAGTTGGATAAAAAAACAAAACTCTTCTATCTGCTGCCTTCAGGAGTCACATCTTGCCCTTAAAAACAAACACATTTTCAATGTTAAAGGTTGGAACAAAATCTACCAAGCAAACGGCCCCCATAAACAGGCGGGAGTTGGAATCCTAATATCAGATTAAATAGACTTCAAATTAAAATTCGTGAGAAGAGATAAAGAAGGTCGCTACATACTAATTAAGGGATCTCTCTTTCAGGAGGATATTACAATTCTGAATATCTACTCGACAAACATTGGAGCACCCAAATTTATCAAAGAAACACTACTTTCCCTCAAATCCCATATAGATCCAAAGACATTAATTTTTGAGTATTTTAACACACCACTCGCCCCACTAGATAGATCATCTCGGCAAAAACTCAACAGAGAGACAGCAGATCTAAACAGCTGCATAGATCAACTAGACTTAACAGACATCTACCGAACATTTCACCCAGCAGCATCAGAATACATGTTTTTCTCAGCAGCACATGGAACGTATTCTAAAATAGACCACATTTTAGGCCACAAAGCAAACTTGTCTAAATTCAGAAACATTGAAGTTATACCTTACATTCTCTCTGACCACAAGGGAATAAAATTAGAACTCAACACCAAAAGCCACCAAAGAAATTCCGGTATCACATGGAGGCTGAACAACACACTGCTGAATCATGAGTGGGTCATGGAAGAGATTAGAAAGGAAATTCAAATGTTCATGCTATTCAACAAAAATGAACACACAAACTACCAGCTCCTCTGGGACACAGCAAAGGCAGTACTCAGAGGCAAGTTTATAGCTCTGAGCTCGTACATCAACAAATTAGAGAGATCTGAAACAAACAATTTAATGACACATCTAAACCTCCTTGAAAAAGAGCAGCAAGATAAACCCCAATCCAGTAGGCGGAAAGAAATAATTAAAATTAAATCAGAATTAAATGAATTAGAATCCAAAAAAACTATAGAAAAATCAACAAAACAAAGAGTTGGTTCTTGGAAAAAATTAACAAAATTGACAGACCGTTAGCAAATCTTATCAGAATAAGAAGAGAACACACCCAAATTAATAAACTCAGAGATGAGAATGGAAACATCACCACAGAAACAACCAAGATTCAGAACATTATAAGGGAATATTTCTCAAAACTTTATGCTAATAAGTTTGAGAACTTAACAGAAATGGACCTTTTCCTAGCAAATATTGACATGCCAAAACTAAACCAAGATGAGTTAAACCATCTTAACAGGCCCATATCAAGCATTGAAATAGAAACAGCAATAAGAGACCTCGCAGCTAAGAAAAGTCCAGGAAGAGATGGTTTTACCACGGAATTTTACAAGGCCTTCAAAGCAGAGCTCACACCAATACTCCTCCAACTCGTCAATGAAATTGAAAGAGAAAGCTCACTACCGAACACATTCTATGAAGCCATCATAACCCTCATCCCAAAACCAGGCAGGGACTCATCAAAGAAAGAGAACTATAGACCCATTTCTTTGATGAACATTGATGCACATGGTTATCTCAATAGATGCAGAAAAAGCATTCAACAAGATCCAACACCCCTTCATGATGAAAGTTTTGGAAAAATTAGGCATCCATGGATCATTCCTCAATACAATAAAGGCTATATATGACAAACCTACAGCCAGCATTATACTTAATGGTGAAAAAATAAAACCATTTCCTCTTAACTCAGGAACAAGACAAGGATGTCCATTCTCTCCACTTCTCCTCAATCTAGTATTAGAATGCCTAGCTACAGCAATAAGACAAGATGCAGACATAAAGGGGATCCAAATAGGGAAAGAAGAAATACAACTCTCCCTCTTTGCAGATGACATGATCTTGTATTTAAAGAATCCCATAGACTCCACTCCCAAATTACTCAAGCTGATTCAAAACTTTGGCAAAATAGCAGGTTATAAAATTAACCCCCAAAAATCAATGGCTTTTCTGCATGCCAACAATGAGAAAAGTGTGGCTGAAATTAGTAAAGCAACTCCATTTGTAATAGCCCCACAACAAATAAAATACCTAGGAATTAACTTAACCAAAGAAGTGAAGGACCTCTATGATGGAAACTTTAAAATCTTGAAAAAGGAAATCAACAAAGAACTTAAAAAATGGCAAAACCTCCCATGCTCCTGGATTGGAAAGATTAACATCGTGAAAATGGCAATACTTCCCAAGGCTATCTACAAATTCAACGCAATACCTATCAAAATTCCACCCTCATTCTTCAAGGAAATAGAAGAGGCAATCCAAAAATTCATGTGGAACAACAAAAGACCCCGAATAGCAAAAACGCTCCTCCACGGAAAGAACACTGCTGGAGGAATATCAATACCAAATTTCAAACTCTACTATAAAGCCATAGTAATCAAAACAGCTTGGTATTGGCATAAGAACAGACCTCAGGACCAATGGAATCGAATTGAAAACCCAGAAATGAACCCACAGATCTGTAGCCATCTAATTTTTGATAAGGGAGCTAAAAAAAATAGAATGGAAGAAAGACAGCCTCTTCAGTAAATGGTGTTGGCAAAATTGGTTAACTAGATGTAGAAAACTAAAGCTAGATCCTTATATATCACCCTGCACAAGAATCAACTCCAAATGGATCAAAGACCTCGAAGTCAAAGCAGACACTCTGAAAACATTACAGGATGGAATAGGAGAAACCCTAGGTCTCCTTGGCTCAGGCCGAAATTTTCTGAATACAGACCCGGAAACACAACAAATCAAAGAAAGATTGGACAAATGGGATTGCATAAAGTTGCAGAGCTTCTGCATGGCAGAGGACATAGCTAGCAAGATCAATAGAAAGCCCACGGATTGGGAGAAGATCTTTACTAACCATACAACGGACAAGGGTCTCACATCTAAAATATACTAGGAACTCAAAAAATTAAATCCCCCAACAACAAATCCTCAAAGAAACAACTGCCCAATAAATAAGTGGGCTAAAGACTTAAAGAGAAACTTCTCTGAAGAATAAAGAAGGATGGCCAATAGACACATGAAGAAATGCTCAACATCCCTAGCCATAAAAGAAATGCAAATCAAAGCAACTTTGAGATACTACGTCACTCCAGTTAGAATGGCAAAAATCAAGAACTCTTACAACAACAGATGCTGGAGGGGAAGTGGACAAAAGGGAACCTTACTTCATTGTTGGTGGGAATGTAAACTTGTTCAACCACTTTGGAAAGCAGTATGGAGGTTCCTCAAAAGACTTCACATAAAGCTCCCCTATGACCCAGCAATCCCACTTTTGGGCATTTACCCAAATGTTTACAAACAAGACCACACTAAAGCGACCAGCACAACTATGTTTATTGCAGCATTAGTTACCATAGCTAAGATGTGGAACCAACCCAGATGCCCTTCAGTAGATGAATGGATCAAGAAAATGTGATATATATACACAATGGAATTCTATGCCTCCATCAGAAAGAATGACATTGCTCCATTTGTTAGGAAATGGAAAAACTTGGAAAAAATTATATTAAGTGAAGTAAGCCAGGCCCAAAGAAACATAGGTCCCATGGTTTCCCTTATTTGCAATATCTAGTATATGTATGAGTCAAGCGGAAAAGGTCAGATAATGTGATGTTAGGAAAATGAACCCTTAGATAGGTATTTTAATGTTTTTTTTCTTTCATTCATGTGTTTCTAACGCATTTATAATATTATTTCTTTGTTGCTTTGTATGTCTCTCCCCCACAGTATAATCCCCGTTTTCAATATATTTGATGTCAGTATAACTTGTGGAGGAGATGGGGAAAAACAAGCCGTTTAAGGATTCAGGTGGACCTGTTGCAACAATGAGAAGTAGAAATTGTCATGTCAAAAACGAGCTTTACAATGTCGGTGGGGGGTGGAGGGGGGAGACTGGGAAGGGAGGTGAAGGGTAAACAAAGGAGGAGTCTGCAATGCTTGGTAAGAAATGTGTGCATTATCCTGCCCATGTAATTGTAACCCCTCTGTAGTATTTTCACAAATAAAATAAAATAAAATAAATAAAAAATAAAAAAATAAAGAAGAAACAAGAAATCTCTTTTTAAAAATTATTAAAAAAAGAAAATTAAAAGGGAATACTTCTCAAAAATTTATGCTAATAAGTTTGAGAACTTGGCAGAAATGGGGACCTTTTCCTAGCAAATATTGACATGCCAAAACTTAACCAAGATGAGTGAAACCATCCTTAAAGGTCCAGACCAGCATTGAAATAGAAACAGCAATAAGAGACCTCCCATCTAAGAAAAGTCCAGGACCAGATGGTTTTACAGCAGAATTCTACCAGGCCTTCAAAGCAGAGCTCACACCAATACTACTCCAATTCTCCAATGAAATTGAAAGAGAAAGTTCACTACCAAACACATTCTATGAAGCCATCATATCCCTCATCCCAAATCCAGTCAGGGACTCATCAAGAAAGAGGACTACAGACACATTTCTTTGATGAACATTGATGTAAAACTTCTCAACAAAATTTTGGCCAATCCACTTCAACAGTTCATCCAAAAAATCATACACCATGATCAAACAGGATTCATTTCAGGGATGCAAAGCTGCTTCAAAATACGCAAATCAATTAATATAATTCATCACATCAATAGGAGCAAGGTTAAGAACCACATGGTTATCTCAATCGATGCAGAAAAAGCATTTGAGAAGATCCAGAACCCCTTTATGATGAAGATTTTGGAAAAATTAGGAATCCATGAACATTCCTTAATACAATAATAATTCCTTAATACAGCATTACACTTAATATTGAAAAACTAAAGCCATTTCCTCTTAACTGAGATACAAGACAAGGACGTCCACTCTCTCCACTTCTCTTCAACCTAGTATTAGAATGCCTAGCTACAGCAACAAGATAAGATGCAAACATAAAAGGGATCCAAACAGCCTAAGAAGAATTAAAATACTTCCTCTTTGCAAATGACATGATCTTGTATTTCAAGAATCCCATAGACTCCACTCCCAAATTACTCAGGCTGATTCAAAATTTGGCAAAATAGTAGGGTATAAAATTAACCCTCAAAAATCAATGGCTTTTCTGAATGCCAAAAATGAGGAAAGTGTGGTTGAATGTAGGAAAGCAACTCCATTCGTAATAGCCACACAAAACATAAAATACATAGGAATTAACTTAAGCAAAGAAGTGAAGGACCTCTATGATGAAAACTTTAAAATCTTGAAAAAGGATATCAAAACAGAACTTAGAAAGTGGCAAAAAACTCCCATGCTCCTGGACTGGAATGATCAGCATCGTGAAAATGGCAATACTTCCCAAGGCTATCTACAAATTCAATGCGATACCCATCAAAATTCAAAACTCATTCCTCAAGGAAATAGAAGAGGCAATCCAAAAATTCATATGGAACAATAAAAGACCAAAAATAGCAAAAATGATCCTCAACAGAGAGAACACTGCTGGAGGAATATCAATACCAAATTTCAAACTCTACTCTAAAGCCATAGTAATCAAAACAGCTTGGTACTCTCACAAGAACAGACTTCAGGACCAATGGAATAGAATTGAAAACCCAGAAATGAACCTACAGACCTATAGCCATCTAATTTTTGATAAGGAGCTAAAAAAATAGAATGGAAGAAAGACAACCTCTTCAGTAAATGGTGCTGGCAAAATTGGTTAACAATTTGGAGAAAACTAAACAAAGATCCTTATACATCACCCAACACCAGAATCAACTCCAAATGGATCAAAGACCTCAGAGTCAAAGCAGACACTCTGAAAACTTTAAAGGATGAAATAGGAGAAACCGTAGGTCTCCTTGGCGCAGGCCGAAATTTTCTTTTAATAGAGACCCAGAAACACAACAAATCAAATAAAGGTTGGACAAATGGGATTTCATGAAGTTGCAGAGTTTCTGCATGGCAAATGACATAGCTAGCAAGATCAATAGAAAGCCCACAAATTAGGAGAAGATCTTCACTAGCAATACAACAGAGAAGGGTCTCATATCTAAAATATACTTGGAATTAAAAAAATTAAATCCTCCAACAACAAATCCTCAAAGAAACAATTGCCCGATATATAAGTGGGCTAAATATTTAAAGAGAAACTTCTCTGAAGAGGAAAGACGAATGGCAAATAGACACATGAAGAAAAGCTCAACCTCCCTAGCAATAAAAGAAATGCAAATCAAAACAACATTGATATAACACCTCACACCAGTTAGAATTGCTAAAATAAAGAACTCTATTAACAACAGATGCTGGAGGAGATGTGGACAGAAGGGAACTTACTTCATTTTGGGTGGGAGTGTAAACTTGTTCAACCACTTTGGAAAGTAGTATGGAAGTTCCTCAAAAGACTCCACATAGAGCTCCCCTATGGCCCATTAATCCCACTTTGGAGTATTTACCCAAATGTTTACAAACAAGACCACACTAAAGCTACCAGCACAACTATGTTTATTGCAGCATTATTTACTACAGCTAAGATAGGGAACCAATCCAGATTCCCCTCAGTAGATGAATGGATCAAGAAAATGTGGTATATATACACAATGTAATTCTATGCCTCCATCAGAAAGAATGACATTGCCCCATTTGTTAGGAAATGGAAAGGCTTGGAAAAAATTATATTTAGTGAAGCAAGACAGGCACAAAGAAATATAGGTCCCTTGGTTTCCTTTATTTGCAATATCTAGTATATGTCTGAGTCAAGCAGAAAAGGTCAGATAAGGTGATGTTAGGGAAATGAACCCTAAGATATGTATTCAACTGTTTTTTTTTTCTTTCATGATATTGTTCCTAACACATTTATAAGATTATTTCTTTGTTGCTTTGTATGCTCCTCTCCCACAGTATAACCCCTGCTTTCACTGTATTTGATGTCAGTATAATTTGTGGAGGGGAAGGGGAAAAACCAGTCGTTTAAATAGGGATACAGGTGGACCCAAAGCCACAATGAGAAGTACATACAAGTCGTTATGTCGAAAAAGAACTTTACAACTTTGGTGGGTGTGTATGTGGAAGATTGGGTGGGGGGTATGGGGGGAGGATATAATGGGATGGGAAGGGGAAACAAAGGAGGAGGGTACAATGCTTGAAAATAAATGTACTTATTATCTTGCCCATATAATTGTAACCCCTCTGTACAGTACTTTCACAATAAAAAATAAAAATTAAAAAATTACTATGATACTACTTCATAACTATTATAACTCATCGAAAAAAATCAAAGGAACCAGGTGTGGTGGTAAAGACTTGTAATTCCAAGCGTTTAGGAGGTTGGATTTAACTCTAAAGCAACATTGGGGGGTATTTCAGAGAGTGAAAATCTGCCCTTTATTACCTTTTGAACAAAAGCTAAGAATGTTGATGAGAGTGTGGAGAAAAGGAAATTTTCTACACTCTTGGTCAAAATAGAGGTTAGTAGAAAATAGTCGAAAATAGTATGCAGTTTTCCAAAGAGGCTGTGATCTGATGATTGTGGTTCAAAGCCAGCCCCGGCAGGAAAGTCTGTGAAAATCTTACCTCCAATAAACACTCAGAAAACCAGAAGTGATACTGTGGCTCAAGTGGTAGAGCACTAGCCTTGAGCTGAGAAACTGAGGGACATCGCCCAGTCCCAGAGTTTAAGCTCCACGACCGACAAAAAAAAAAAAGAAAGAAAGAAAAAGAAAAAAAAGAAAAAGAAATGCAAAGTTGAAATATCATCTGACCCACCAATCATGTGATTATTTCTCTCTGGGTGACTCGTAAATATTCTGTAGTTCATTGTCATTCACATTATTCACAACAGCCAAGATATAAATCGAAGTTCAGTGTTCAACTATACACTAATAAAGCAACTGTGGTACATGCACAATCATGTTTTTCTGTTTCATCCTTAAAATAGCAAAAGACTTCTCGCATTAGCCACAACTTACAATAACCTGAAAGATGTATTCTAATTGAAGAATAATGTTATCCTCTGCCCTTTGTAAACACACACACACACACACTCTCTCTCTCTCTCTTAAAAACCTCAAATATTAAGAGAGAAATCTTTTTAAAAAGTAAAGCAAAGTGGAATTGCTGGGCATTTAGGTCACAATGTAGAAGATAGTAGATATACAGGATGACCAGGTATAGAGTTGTGATGTACCATATGAGGATACAGGGGACAACACTGGCTTTACATAGGAATGAAGCTAAGTAAGTAGGAGTTGTTCTTCCTAGTAGGGATTGCTTTTTTAGTTGTTTTTCCTTCAGTAATGGTTTGGATGAATGTAATTCTTTAAATACCTGCTTGTTTGCAGAAATTATAACAAACAATATAGCAATAATGATGCATGCTCAACATAGAACAAAATGTCAAATTAAAATGCATGAGATTATCCTTGATGTAAACTAATTATTACAAATAAAGGAAACCATAGGGCCTATGTTTCTTTAAGTCTGGCTTACTTCACTTAATATGATTTTTTTCCAAGATCTTCCATTTCCTTACAAATGAAGTGATATCTTTCTTTCTAATATAAACATAGTATTCCATGTGTGTGTATCTGTGTGTGTGTCCCATTTTCTTGATCCATTCATCTACTGAGGGCCATCTGGGTTGATTCCTTATCTTATCTCTGGTGAATACTACTGTGATAAAGATAATTGTTCTGGTAGCTTTAGTGTGGCCTTGTTTTGGGTCTCCTAGTTAAATGCCCAGAAGTGGGATTACTGGATAATAGGGGAGCATTATTGTGTACATCAAGTATAATCTTTGTAGATGAGCAGAATAGCTCAATAGCTAAGTACATATCAGCATATAATGTGATTCCATGTGAAATGAACTACAAGACATGTTCTTTGTTGGTGTTCTTAATGTTCTAGGTGAATTCTTTTTATCCTTTGTGTTTTCCCACCTATGCATTATCCCCTGTAGTCACTGTATTTTGATTTTGATACCCTGGGTATTGTAAATATGTTGATATGAACTATGGAATGGTAAGGGAAAAAACAAAATGGTGAGACAAAGGACAGAGGGGGAACCTATGCAACAGTGGTATTCACAAGACAATATGTTAGAAATAATCTTGGGGGTGTTGGGAGTGAAGAGGGAGAAAAATTGGAGAAGGGATAACAAGTTTGAAAAGAAATGAGTTCATTAACTTACTTTTATAGCTAAAGCCCCACTGTACATTACCTTGACAATAAAATATACATATAAATAAAATAAAATATATGAAAGCAGCAACACAGGAGATGGGAGAGGGGAAATACTGTATGTAGTAGAGTAGAGTAGAACAGTTTGGAGAGCAGTAATTTTATATTAACATAGCAAGTAATAAACTAGCATACAGATTTTCAGCCTCATGTCAGTCACTAAAAAGGAAAACAGAATGCAAAATCAGCAAACCCATAGAGATAAAATAGAATACTAAGCAAGGTGAAGAGATGACTTGGACCAAGAATAACAAATGACACAATTAGGAAACAAATAACAAACTGGTAAGTTTAAAAAATATTATCCATAATTCTATTAAATGTTGTTTACATCACAATTAGTTAGAACTATAATTCAAATCACAGTTTGATATACAGTTTAATAGTATATCATATTAATAGTAAGTTACTTACTATTGATTTCTTAATATTGAATGTTTAATATAAAATTTTAAAAAAAGAATAATGTGAAACTAACTTTAATGATATATTTCATGAATTGTAAATTTGAGAAGCTTTAGAATTTAAACAAATAATATATCATTATTGTTTCATTTCTGTGAATTAATGTAATAATTCAAAGTGTATTCTACATCTAGCACTCATTTAACATCAAATAATAAATTATTTCTCATAATAATTTATTGCACATAATAACTCTTGGTATTAGGTAGAAGGGTTCAGCATTGTGGAAAAATTCACACCACACAATACACGAGGGTATGACTCCTCTCAACTAGCTTAAATTGTGGAAATTTTATTTTTACAAACATGTTAAATTCCTGTCTAGATGGTATCTATATAAATATATATAATTATATACATGAGGAATATTTCAGATGATACTTAAAAGTCATATTCATTAAATAAATTTTTATTATTTTGTACAAAATAAATATTTATAGACAGACTGAATTTATGAGTAGATGATGGTGTATGAGTGCCAGATTATATGTATTGAGGCTTATTTTATATTCCTGACATTGTTTCTATAATTGGATTTAATTTTCCATAATGGGTTAAATGTGTTATATTGTATATATGAAAGTAAACTGTATATTTATTCCATTAATACTTTGCCACTTGTCTAATTCCAATATAATTTATCCATGTGTTTGAAGTAATGAGAATAACAACAAATATAAGCAAGATAAATCAGTCTGAAGTAGACAAGTATTTTCACCTTTGTTTTGATAGTTGGTCCTCTTTTACACTACAGAATATGCTTGTGAAAATATGCTCCAGGCTGGCCACAGCTGCAGAATATTATGGTTTGATCTATCATAAGAGAAAGAAGGAAGGGCAAACTTCCTTCCAAAAGTCTGCTCTCAGGGATGTGATCTGCTTTATGGTAGTGACTTGGAAATGAACATATTTTTACAGTAAGCCTTGAAAAACCATCTGATAGACCATTTCTGTAAGTGGATTATTACAGAGGATTATTGATGTCTTTGCAAGGATGCCAGATTGCTTCATTTTGAGAGAATTAAAATAGGAATTTAGTTAGTTAGGCCAAGGGATGACTGGGGCCCAGAGAACCTACTACGTTGAATAGTAATCCTAGACTTTAAAACAACACACACACACACACACACACACACACACACACACAAATCAACCAAACAAAAAAACCTCCAGTTAGCACAGTCAGTGAGGGCTGATATAACAGCCTACATGAAGGCAGGCAAAAAACAGAAGGTGAGAGCCATTTAGCTGATAACTAACATATTTTTGATGAGGCAGACTGAAATGAGACTCCAGAGAGAGAGAGTCAGAAAGACTGATCAGAGAGAACTAAAATTGGTCACACAAAGATTGGAAAGTAGAATTCCTTGTAGAACAAATAAATCATAGAAAGCTTATGCATGTAAAAACAAGACAGAAATCAACTCCAAATGGATCAAAGACCTCAGAGTCAAAGAAGACACTCTGAAAACATTACAGGATGGAATAGGAGAAACCCTAGGTCTCCTAGGCACAGGCCAAAATTTTCTTAATAGAGACCCGGAAACAAAACAAATCAAAGAAAGGTTGGACAAATGGGATTACATGAAGTTGCAGAGATTCTGCATGGCAAAGGACATAGCTAGCAAGTTCAATAGAAAGCCCACGGATTGGGAGAAGATCTTCACTAGCCATACAACGGACAAGGGTCTCATATCTAAAATATACTTGGAACTAAAAATATTAATTCCCTAAACAACAAATCTTCAAAGAAACAACTGCCCAATAAATAAGTGGGCTAAAGACTTAAAGAGAAATTTCTCTGAAGAAGAAAGAAGGATGGCAAATAGACACACGAAGAAATGCTCAGCCTCCCTAGCCCTAAAAGAAATGCAAATCAAAACAACATTAAGATACCACCTCACCCCAGTTAGAATGGCAAAAATCAAGAATTCTAATAACAACAGATCCTGGAGGGGATGTGTACAGAAGGGAGCATTACTTCATTGTGGGTGGGAGTGTAAACTTGTTCAACCACTTTGAAAAGTAGTATGGAGGTTCCTCAAAAGACTCCACATAGAGCTCCCCTATGGCCCAGCAATCCCACTTTGGGGCATTTATCCAAATGTTTACAAACAACACCACACTAAAGCGACCAACACAACTATGTTTATTGCAGCATTATTTACCATAGCTAAGATCTGGAACCAACCTAGATTCCCCTCAGTAGATGAATGGATCAAGAAAATGTGATATATATACACAATGTAATTCTGTGCCTCTATCAGAAAGAATGACATTGCCCCATTTGTTAGGAAATGGAAAGGCTTGGAAAAATTATATTAAGGGAATTAAGCCAAGCCCAAAGAAACATAGGTCCCATGGTTTCCCTTATTTGCAGTATCTAGTATATGTCTGAGTCAAGCAGAAAAGGTCAGATAAGGTTATGTTAGGAAAATGAACCCTAAGATATGTATTCAAATTTTTTTTCTGTCATGCCTTTGGTTCTAACACATTTATAAGATTATTTCTTTGTTGCTTTGTATGTCTCTCCCCCACAGTATAACCCCTACTTTCACTGTATTGGATGTCGGTATAATTTGTGGAGGAGAAGGGGAAAAACAAGTCGTTTCAATAAGGATACAGGTGGATCCGTTGCAACAATGAGATGTACAAATTGTCATGTCAAAAACGAACTTTACAACTTTGGGGGGGGTATTGGGGGGGTGGGGTGAGGCTGGGAAGGGATTGGAAGGGGAAACAAAGGAGGAGGCTACAATGCTTGATAAGAAATATACTTATTATCTTTCCCATGTAATTGTAACTCCTCTGTACAGTATTTTCACAATAAAAAATATAAATTTAAAAAACAAAAACAAGACAGAAGACCAAATTCCAGAAATGCGTATTTTCTTAGAGGTCATCTTAATCAATTATCAATAGAAATCTTTGAATTCTTAAATATTTGACCACATGTGGGAGATGGTTGAAGAGAAAGAAAATGTCACCACTCTGTTAGGAGTTCCAATATCACAATATGAATTAATCAAGCACAAATTTGTAAGAAAAAGGGAAAACAATTATTCCAACTGAGGGATTCGTTTGTTTTGCTGTAACAGTTCTTGATTTAGGTGCTAGCATTTACCATTCAATTGATCCAGTCCCACAGCTGAGTTGATATTGACTGCAGTATTCCCACATGAAGGAAAAGAAGAAATTTACAAAAGTCTGATGAATTGAGTTGAAAGTGTTGTAATAGGGATATCTGAGATTTAGACACAGATGAAGAGGTGGATTTTCTTTTCTAAAAATCTCCCATTTTTAGTCTGGTGCCAGTGGCTCACAGCTGTAATCCTAGCTGCTGAGGAAGTTGAGATCTGAGGATGGTGGTTCAAAGCCAGCCTGGGCAGGAACATCCCTGAGACTCTTATCTCTTTTAACCACCAGAAAACCAGAAGTGGCACTGTTGCTCGAGAGGTAGAGCACTCAACTTGAGTTGAATAGCTGAGGGACAGTGCCCAAGCCCAGGTTTCAAGCCACTCGACCACAACTACAAAAATCCCCCTTTCTTGGACTGCCTACATTTTATCCTAAAATTCAACAAATAAGCCATTTTATCACCCACTACCTTTAAGTCCTAACCTAGATACTGAAAATAAAATGATTTGGTATCTTTTGTCAAAAGATTCATATTTGAGGAAACAAATACCGTTAATAGTAACTTTTTTTCCAGTCCTTGAACTCTGGGCCTGGGCCCTGAACATGGGTATGCTGGTAGCTTTCATGCGAGCTTGTTGTTATTTTTTGGATTACTGCCGTTGAGGGAATTACTGGATCTTAAGGGAGATCTACATTTAGTCTTTTCGGGAAATTCCATACTGCATTCCAGAGTGGTTGAACAAGTTTAATTTCCACCAACAGTGTAATAGAGTTCCCAATTGGCTACATCCATGCCAGCATTTGCTATTGTTTGTTTTCTTGATAATGGCCATTCTAACTGGGATGAGGTAGAATCTGTCTTGTTTACTTGTAGAATTGTGGGCACCTTCTAGCTATCATAAATGAATGAATCCATGAAACCTATATTGTTCTGAGCCTGCATTCCTTTCTCTTTTCTTTTAGTATAATTTTTTCAAGCGTTTCAGTTTCCTTAATACTGGTGAAAAGTCATCCTTTCTCATGGGGGAGTGGAATTCCAGTGTGTGTGTGTGTGTGTGTGTGTGTGTGTGTGTGTGTGTGTGTGTGTATGATGACTATAGGCCCATGAGTTTATTTGTAAGCCTTCTGTTTTATGTGTAATTTTGTAATTCCATATTAAATTTTGGTTACTTTCTCTAATGCATTGAAATATATTGTTGGGATTTTCATGTGTATTGCATTGGCAATTATTTGGGGACAATATTGCATTTTTCTCCATGTTAACTCTTCCAACCTGGAGCATTGAAAGACTTTCCATTTCCTTGAATCTCCTTCAATTTCCCTTTTTATATTTTTAAAATTTTCACAGTAGAGGCCCTTCTCATTTTTAGGTAAATTAATTAATTCCTTGTTTTGTTGTTATTGTTGTTGTTTTGTTTAGATTTGATTTTATTTTGAGACTAATACATATGAGGTTGTTTTTTTGGATTTCAGCCTGGATCTTCCCATTGTTGGTAACACAGAAATAATACTGATTCTTGTGGTTTTTATACCCTGCTACATTACTGAAAGTTAGCATCACCTTTACTAACTTGAGGGAGGAAGCTATAGGGTCCTTTAAATACAGGATCATTACATATGAGAAAAGGGATAGTTTTACTTCCCCTATTTGGATCTCCTTTATGTTTTTCTCTTGCCTATTGTTCTTGCTAGAAAGTCCACAACCATTTTAAAGAATAGTAGAGAGAGTGGACATCCTTGTCTCATTCCTGATTTTAATGTCTTCATGCTTCCACCATTTGGTAAATGCTAATTATCTCTGTCACATACATACTTAGGAATGTTCCATGTATTCCTAGTTTCTCAGACCTTTTAATCATAAAGGGCTATTCGAGGTTCTTAAAAGCTATTTCTACATCCATATAGACGATTATGTATTTCTTGTCCTTGCTTCTGCTGATGGTTTGTATTATGTTTATTGACAAGTATATTGAATCCAATTTTATCCTAGGATGAATCCCATTTGATCATACCGTATGATTTTTTTTTGTTAATTGCTGAAATTGTTAGGTGAGAATTTTATTAAAAAGCATCAATGCTTACCAAAGAGTTGGGTTAATAGTTCTCTTTCTTTGGTGAGTCCCTATGTGATTTGGGGAAGAGTCTAATTCTAGCTTCAAAGAATGTGTTTGATAATTCCATTTTCTGTTCTATTCCATTGAAGAGATAGTTCTGAGTATTGTAAGTTCTTTTCAGGCCTTAATTTCATGGTAAATTAATTCAGTCCTAGATTTTTCTGGAATGGATAGTGGTTTATTGCATTTCATTTTCATTACTTCTTAGGTGTAACTACTTGGTTCAGATTGTGTATAGGAAAGCATCAGTTTCTCCAGGATTTTCCAGGCGATTGGCATAAGGTTTTCAAAGTACTCTCTTATAACATTCTCAATTTTGCTTATATCTGTTGTGTTGTCTTATTTTTACCTCTAATTTTCTCTCTTTGGGTGAGTTTTCTTATTGTTTTTGGTGGGATTTTATATTATGAAGGTGATATATAGAGAGATGGGTTACATTTACATAAATAATGAGTATATTTTTAACAGTGCTATCCCTCCCTCAGTTTTTCCTGCTTCCCCCAACCCTGACATCCCCCTCCCCCAAAGTAGTGAAGTTCATTTCTAACATAGTGTCTACTGTATATCACTGGTGCTTTGGTTGATCTTTGTCCCACCATTTCTGTGATTTCCCTTCCCTTCCCCAAATCAGATTAACATGTATAAGACAAAGGGTTGAGAAAACAAAAACAGTTACTACAGAGAGTAAACCAAAGGGTGAAAACTAAATAGAAATAAGTAAAAAGAGTTAACTATACAATCATCTTTTATCCATTTTTTGGAGCTCCTTTCGATAAGCATCATTTTTATATGGTGATATTCATATTGCTATTGAGCTATTGTAAATAGCCTAGACATATTCTAGTTTTTCCAAATGAGTGAAAACCTGTAGTCTATGATTCTTTGGGTCTGGCTTGTTTGACTTATTATGTTTTCCAAGTAGTTCCATTTCCTTACAAATGGGGCAATGTCATTCATTCTGATGAATAGTGTTTTGTTGTGAATATATATGACATTTTCTTGATCCATCATTGCTGGGTCATGGGGAGCTCTATTGAGGAACCTCTATATTTCTTTACAGAATATTTGAACAAATTTACATTTCCATCAGTAGTGTAATAATGTTCCTTTTTGGCCACATCCCCACAAGCCCAGTATGTTACTATTAGTTTTCTTCATAATGGTCATTCTAACTGGGGTGAAGTGAATTCTCAATGTTTCTTTGATTTGCATTTCTTTTATGGCTAGATGTTGCATATTTCTTCATGTGTCTATTGGCCATGCATATTTCTTCTTCAGATAAGTCTCTCTTTAAATCTTTAGCCCACTTATTAAGAGGGTTGTTGGTTCTTTGAGAATTTGTTTTTTTGGGGGGGTTAACTTTTGGGGCTCTAAATATATTTGAGATATGAGGCCATTGTGTGTTGTAGAGAAAGTAAAGATCTCACAATCTGCTGGCTTTTTATCTATATACCTATATAAGTTCTCTTCTTAGTCAGATTTGGTAAGGGTCTCTCAAGTCTGTTAATTTATTTAAAAAACCAACTCTGATTTTTTTATTCTTTCCATGATTTATTTTGTCTTTATTTAGTTATTTCTGATTTTTTTATTTGTTTCTGTGTACTGCTTTGTGTCTGAGTTTGTTCCTGTTTTCAAGGAGCTTGAGGTGCATAATTAAAATATTCAATTGAGATTTCCCCAGTTGCTTGATGGACATCCTCAGAGCTATGTATTTTCCTTGAAATACTGCAAATACCAGAGGAGCTGGTAATTTGTGTGTTCATTTTTGTTAAATTCCAGAAACTTTCAGATTTCCTTTTTTTTGGGGGGGGGGGTCCGGTTGTGGGGCCTGAACTCTGAGCCTGGGTGCTGTCCCTCAGCTCTTCAGCTCAAGGCTAGCACTCTATCACTTGAGCCACAGTGCCACTCCCGGCTTTTTTTCTTTGTGCTTATGTGGTGCTGAGGAATCGAACTCAGGGTCTCATGCATGCAAGGCAAGCACTCTAACACTAAGCCACCTTCTCAGCCCCTCAGATTTCTTTTCTAATACCTTCAGTGTCCCATTGTTCATTCAGCAACATGTTGTTCAGTCTTCATGGGTTTGACAATTTTTTATTTGCTTTAGCCATTTAATTCTAAGTTTGTTCTCTTATGATCTGACAAGATATGGGAATTCAATTAATTTTTCTTTGGACAGAATATCCATGTGACATAGGATATGTTCTATTTTGGAAAATCTTCCATGAGCTGCTGTGAAGAATGTATATACTGACGCTGAATGTATATTCTATACATGTCTGTTAGGACTAGGTGGTCAATGTAGTTATTTAGGTCTGCAGTTTCTTGGTTGAGTTTTTCCTTGGATGACAATGATTTGTTGAGATGTGTTTTTAGGTTAAGTAATATTTGGTTGATGAAGTGGTATGCTCCAGGATTCAGGGTTTTGATATTTAGACTCTACATATCCTACTAATGTAGAGCTGCCATTATCAGTATGTAATGTCTCTTCTAACTAATTTTAATTTGAATTCTATTTTATCTTATGTTAGTAATTCTACTTCAGCCTGTTTAGGGTATCCTCTGCTAGAATTCTGTAATATGTTTCCTATCCATTTTGTTTCCTGCTCTTCTCCTTGATACCTATCTCCCCCATGTTTTATCTTCTAACTGAATCTTGAAGTTCCTGCAAGATCGTTTCTTATTTCTTTGATTGGTTCTAAATGATTATCTCTTCTTTCCTGTTAGACCTATTCAGTCTTTGATGCTTGAGATTATCTTCTATGTAATCTATTCTCTGTGGAGAGATTCTTCATAGTTTTTTATTTATCTGTCTTCAAAACGGTCACTTTATATGGCTTTTATCTTTATTAAGGTTTTGTTTTTGGGCTTGTGTGGACTTTCTTTACATCTTTTCTTTGAATAGGGGGGTTGGGAGTTGGTCTTTTAACTGTGTCTTCTCTCATAAGTTTTAACTAGACATCTATTTTTTCCTAGGACTCCCTTGCCTTCTCAGAATTTACTTATCTTTCTCTTTGTAGTCTCCCTGAATTATTTTGCTAATATTTGGTTGGTCTCATCTTGTTCACAAATTTCCTTGTAGAGGTTTTGTATCTTTTCGGTAATCACATTTTTCAGCACTATTTGTAATGTATTTTGAAAACTACCTTCTATGTCCTTGATTGCCTGTTGTAATGCCTGCTTATTTACTGTGTGAATTACACTACCTTGACATCACTTTTTTTGTATTTTTCTGATTGGTTCTGTACATTTGAAGGATGTCGTGGCTTTCATTTAGAGCATCTATGATCTTAATATTTGACTCTCTATGTTCTTGGTTGATTTGCCAGGTGTTGGTATAGACTTCTCTTATGATTTTCTGGAATTAAGTTTTTGTCTAGCCCATTAAGTGTAGGAGGAGAGATCAGTTGTGGTGAGATGTTGTCATGTTAATACTTGTGGTTCCAATGACAGTTTGAGCTGTCCAGTGGTAAGGTGAAGTGTGTTTGTGTTTGGATGTGGCTGTCTCTGTCCCTGATTTTTTTCTCATGTGGCCCTTTTATTTCCACCTGCAGCTCTGCTTTTGAACATGTTCCCCCACCACAGTCACAGCAGTCACCTGACTAGCTGGGTAACTTTTCATAGATTTGTGTTTTTTTGTGATGATAATATAAAATCTTTTTATGTATTGTGGATCTATATATAATTATAGCTGACTGCTAGGACTCTAAATCTCTGTTTCATTAGATAGAGCTAGGGTAATTTTCTGTTGTTTCTCTGCCATTATTTTTCCACTTCCTCAGGTTCAGTTTTTATTGTGGAGTTTTTCACCTAATTTTGGGTATGCGATGGTTGTACCAGGTTATTTTCTTTTTTTCTGTTTTTGTTACTTTGAAATAGTGATTTCAGCCTTGTATGAAGAGACAGTAATAATATGAATTGTAAGTTATTACATCGAATGAAAGGGAGCAGACATTTTAACCTATTTGCTATAAATGCATTAATATTAAGCAAAGCTAATAAAAATGATTACTTCTTTACTCTTCAGAGGATGAGTATAGTACTCTTGGATATCTTGTAGGAAAAGAAATTGGACTCATTACAACTGATGCCTTACATTGAAATTACAGACTAAACTTTCTTTCTTTTCATTTCTTTCATAATAGTATTGCAATATCATAATACCTGAATGTTGATTTGTTTTCCTCTGCTATTTTCAATTCCATTCTTCATCCATTAGGAATCCAGGTCTTTGAATGACCAGTTCTTTAAAATACCTATATTGCTTATACTATTTTTTGAATCTCAGTAAAATAAATATGAATTTATGTCTGAGTCTCATCGTTACCTACATTCATGTGAAATGTATGCAGTCTCAAGCAAGGAAACTGACTATTTTACTCTTTTCTGTTATTTAATCTAATCAATAAATCTTTTCTCTTCAGCAATATGTTCTCACCTTTTAGTATTGATTTTTTCTTTTTTCTTTTTTCTTTTTTTCTGTTTGTTCTCACCTTTTATATTGCTCCAGTGAACATGATGTATTTCCAGTACTTTTATAGACATACATTTAAAGTTTTGAACATGGAGACAAGCCCCCTCCATTATTTCTTTAAAGTAACCCTTTGAGACTCTTTTAGATATAAAAATTAAAAAGTTCAATGCTCAGGTTTATACATGAATACTCTAATGGTTCAGTCAATTAGAAACAACAACTACAATACCACAATAATTCTTAAAGGCACCAAAATATTATTGTTAATGAATTAGAAAATGACTAGTCAAAACAAAGTTTATATTATATTTGAAAGCTAAAAAATGAAAATTACACTCAGATTTACTGTCAATATCCTATTTCCAAGAATACATTTTTCAGCAATCCAGGAAACAAAAAAATAAGGGTTTGTCACAGAATGAAAGATGTAAAAACAGACTGTATTTGCTTAAGATGATAAGTATATGCAAATCATTTTATTTTTTTCAAAGATACTATAAAATTTCATAAGAGGATTTGTGATCAGAAGTGATAGGTAAGCAAAGTAACTGGAAATCTGTATATGGAAATTTTGCTTTCAATAGAGGAAGACAAGTTTCACTAAATGAACCTATAGAAGATGATTTTGTATCTGCAACACACATCCAGTATTTTACACTGTAGACATATTCTGATTCTCTTCCCTCAGTTCCTGTTCAATAATCTTCTACTTTCATGTTGGAGATTCATTGTTCCAAGTTCTCTTTGTCAAAAATATTTTTATATATCCTTTAAATGTAAAGGAGTGTTTGGCTTGGGACCCTATTTACGCTTGGTATTTGTTTACCTTTAATGTTTGCCATTTATCATCCCAGGCCCTCCTTTTGACCATATCAGCTAAGAAATCTGTAATTATTCTGACTATGTATCTTTTTTATATAATCAGTCTTTTCCGATGAGAGCTTTAAGCATCCTTTCCTTGATCTCTAATGATCCTCTAATGGATTATAATGTGGTGGTGGGTTGTTCTGTTCTGGTATTCTCCGTTTGGTGTTCTAAAGGCTTCTCTTCTCTGAATGAGCTTATCTCTTTGGATTTTTGACATTTTCTCTGCTAGAATTCTGTAATATGTTTCCCATCCACTTTGTTTCTTGCTCTTCTCCTTCTTGATACCTGTTTCCCCAAGTTTGATCTTCTAACTGTCTTGAACTTCCAGCAAGATCGTTTCTTATTTCTTGGTTTGGTTCTAAATGATTATCTCCTCTTTCCTATCAGACCTATTCTGTCTTTGAGACCTGAGATTATCTTCTATGTCATCTATTCGCTGTGAAGACCTGAGATTATCTTCTATGTCATCTATTCGCTGTGGAGACTTTCTACTTTCTTTTTGATTTCTCTGTTTTCTCATTGCTCATATTTTAGGGCTTCTCTCTTTATTAAAACTTTGTTTTATGTTTTGTGTGGACTTTCTTTACATCTTTTCTTTGGGTAAGAGTGTTAGGGGATTTTTTTTAGCTGTGTCTTCTTTCATATCTTTTAACTAGGCATCGTTTTTTCCCTTATACTCCTTTGACTTCTCAGAAATTATTTATCTTTCTGTTTGTAGACTCCATGAATTATTTTGCTAATCTTTGGTTGGTCTCATCTTGTTCACAAATTTCCTTGTAGATGTTTTGTATCTTTTCGTTGATCACATTTTTTAGCAGTATTTGAAATATAATTTGGAAAGTATCTTCTAGGTCCTTGATTGCCTGTTGTAAGGCCTGCTTATTTAGTGTGTGAATTATATTATCTTGACATCCATTTTTTAAATTTCTGATTGGTTCTGTCCACTTGAAGGATGTCTTGGCTTTCATTTGGGAGATCTATGATCTTAAAAGGTGACTATCTATGTTCTTGTTGATTTGCCAGGTTTTGGTTTGGTCTTCTATTTTCCTTTGTTTTTCTGGAATTAGGTTTTTATAGACAGCAGTTGTGGTGAGATGTTGTCATGTTAATAAATACTTGTGGTTCTTGCTGGGAAGGTGGTTCAGTGGTAGAGCGCTTGCCTTGCATGCCTGAGGCCCTGGGTTTGATTCCTCAGCACCACATAAACAAAAAGAAAAAAGGGAGAAGTGGTAGAGCGCTAGCCTTGAGCTGAAGAGCTGAGGGACAGCACCCAGGCCCAGAGTTCATGCTCCTCGACGGGACCCAAAAAAAAAATAAATGTGGTTCCAATGACAGTTTGAACTGTCCAGTGATAAGGTGAATTATGTCTGTGTTTGGATGTGGCTGTCACTGTTCCTGCTTTTTTCCCATGTGGCCCTTTTATTTCCACACTGCATCTCTGCTTTTGAACATGTTGCCTAACACAGTCACAGTAGTCACATGAATGGCTGGGTAATTTTCATAAATAGCTGTTTTCTTGTGAAGACAGTATAAAAAACTTCTTTTGAATTGCATATCTATATATAATTATAGCTGGCTTGGCTTGGTTTGATCCACTAGAAGTAGACTTTGTATAGGACTCTAAATCTCTGTTTCATTAGATAGAGCTAGGGTAATTTTCTGTTGTTATTCTGCCATTATTTTTCCACTTCCTCAGGTTCAGTTTTTATTGTGGAGTTTTTCACCTAATTTAGGGTATGTGATGGTTGTACCAGGTTATTTTCTTTTTTCTGCTTGTGTTACTATAAAATAGTGATTTCAGGCTTGTATGAAGAGACAATAATAATATGAAATGTATGTTATTATATCAAATGAAACAGAGCAGACATTTTAACCTATTTGCTACAATTAAATTAATATTAAGCAAAGCTAATGAAAATAATTACTTCTTTACTCTTCAGAGGATGAATATAGTACTCTTGGATATCTTGTAGGAAAAAGACTTTGAACTCATTACAACTGATGCCTTACGTTGAAATTACAGGCTAAACTTTCTCCTTCAGCAGACAAAAGCTTCATTTCTTTCATTTCTTTATTATAATATCATAATACCTGCATGTTGATTTGTTTTCCTCTGCTATTTTCAATTCTATTCTTCATCCATTAGGTATGTAGGGCTTTGAATCACC
Source organism: Dipodomys spectabilis (assembly GCF_019054845.1). Lineage (NCBI taxonomy): Eukaryota > Metazoa > Chordata > Mammalia > Rodentia > Heteromyidae > Dipodomys > Dipodomys spectabilis. Next base: position 2,839,970 of record NW_024871000.1, read on the forward strand.
AATTTCTTAAAATACCTATGTAGCTTATATT